>NC_056729.1:657561699-657756699 GCF_019279795.1 Protopterus annectens | reverse complement strand
AGTTATTATTAAACACGTTCTCCATGGTTAAACAAGACTTAATTTTCCCTCCCTCATGGAAGTACTCAATAAATTCCCCCATTCTGAAACAAGGTAAGGACCCCTAACTATGTGCATCCTATAGACCAATATCATTGTTAAATATTGATTATAAAATTTTCATGTCTATCCTAGCCAGAAGACTAAAGAATATATTACCCAATCTAATACACTTTGATCAAACTGGCTTTATCTTACATAGAAAAGTACATGACAATGTTATTAAGCTACTATCTCTAATAGAGATTGCAAACAAAACCAAGAAACAATTAACTATTGTTAGTCTGGATATTGATAAGGCGTTTGATTCCCTTAGTTGGTCATACTTACAAAAAATGTTTAAAGACTTTAACTTTACTTCAGATTTCACTAAACTGATATTAAATATTTATAGTGATTCTAAAGCATTTGTTAAGATTGGTTCATGTCTATCATCCCCAGTAAAAATTCATAAAGGAACTAGAAAACGTTGCCCTCTATCACCATTATTTTTTGCTTTATCAGCGGAACCTTTTGCTTCATTTAACCCAAATATCAAAGGGTTTCAAGTTAATGAGGGATACTGTCGAAAAGATCATCTTTTTTGCTGACTATATTCTACTAACATCCATGAATGCCATAACTCTAGTTGGAAAAATCTCAGGGCTCAATTTTAATCAAAATAAAACCAAAACACTTTTAATCAATATGAAAATAAATAGCAATTTGCAAAAATACAATACATTCAACTGGTAAAATGATAAGATAGATTATCTAGGAATAAGTATTAAGAATAAATGGAATGAGACTATTAAATTTAACTTCACTAATCTGGTAGCTATAATCAGTGACTTGACTAAAAAGTGGAGCAAAATGTTTCTCACCATGGAAGACAGACTTACGTTAATAAAAATTATTATTTTGCCCAATATTTTATTTTACATACAATCATTGATTTTACCTCCTCCTAAGAAATTCTTTAAACAAATAGATTCCCTTTTGCTAACTTTTCTATAGTTCTCAAAGAAACCAAGAATAGCCTATAAATGGCATGTTAGTGCCTGGGACAGTAATGGGATTGGCTTTCCCAACAACAAATTATATTCCAAATCTGTTATTATTAACATAATACTACACTGGATTTCATCCATATACACCTCTAGCTGGAAACAACTACATGAAATACATATAACTTCCTCTGAGAATGCAGAAACCCAGTTTAAGGAAACCTTTGGAATTAACAAAATATTTTGGATACTCCATGAATATTGCTTATATAATAAGAAATTTAGCCACTTCTCACGTGGTATAAACCAAATATTTTACATTTTCAAAAATATAATCAACAACAATTTTAGTCTAAAGAACACCTTTTTCATTACATTTCCAATAGCTTATACACCAGATTGCTTATATAGCTTCAATATCAATAAGATGTGGAATCTTAAAGAGAATAATCTAAAGTTTTTGCACCAGTTTATAGACAATAAGAACATCCAACCAATGAACTTTCACTTAGCCAGATATAATGTCTGTCAAGATAATTGGCTCTGTATTCAATCTTTAAGACAGTTTGTTGAAAATAAAGTGAGAGTGTCAATAAATCTGGAAACTGATATTATACCAAGATTGATACAACTAGTGAACATAAATTAAGCATATTACCTGTATATAAAATCCTACGAGAAGACTTGATTACTTTTGACCAAACTTTTTGGAATTACTCCATAAAGATTAATGGTGAACCTTTATCTAACAATAATAAGAAACAGTTATTAAATTCAATAAAAACTTCATCATCTTTATATTGGAGACTATAAACCTGGAGATTTATTCATAGAAGCTTTTACACTCCACACAGATTTGACCTTATAGCCAAGAGTAATGAAAGCAAATGCTGGAGATGTGGTGATATTATTGAAGCCAACTGGGTTCAAATGTTCATCAAATGTAGAACTCTCAAACAATACCGGAGTGATTTTAGACATTTCATAAAAGCCCTGTGGTCTGCTAACTGTCAAATTACTAGCTCTTTGATATTATTCAATATCCCTACCCCAAGTGTAATTCCTAGACATCAGTTACCTGTTCTTTGGTTAATTCTAGCTATTGCTCGAAAACTAATTACACTGAACTGGAAAAACAAGCAAGATCTTATGTTTACCGAGTTTATTTCAATATCAAAATCTGCATGTAAAAAAGAAATGCAAACTATTTATCAGAGATCATCAAATGTAACACACAAAAGACTAGCTTGCCAAAAATTGGAGAGATTGTTAGATAAATATTGATTACCTTTCTTGGATAAAACAAATGTTTATCATGGATGTTTGTATATAGTGTAAATAATTATTTTGTTTTATATTGTTTATTTTTAATACTTTATGTCCATGTTTATTAACAAAATTTAATAAAAATGTCTTTGGAAAAAAGAAATATAGATAGATGGGTCTACTTCATTTGCCTAACTTCCAATTGACTGACACCCATTTGCCCAAGACCAAATGACTGAAATTTCATTTGACCGCCACTTCATTTGCCTGACACTTCATTTGACTGACAAGTATTATTGGCAAGTAAATGGAATATGTCCCCTTCCCCACTGTAGTGCGACCCTGGAGTTAGAATATATAGTTAGGGGGGGGCACAGCCCCCCACAATGGGGGGTGTGGGTGGTGAAGCCCCCCACTTAATTTCATATTATATTGTTTGGTTTTGCTTTCATATTGCTAAGTAAAACAAAAATAAGTGGGGGGCTTGGCCCCCCACACCCCCATTGTGGGGGGCTGTGCCCCACACACACCCCTTAACTATATATTCTAACTCCAGGGTCACACTACAGTGGGGAAGGGGACATATTCCATTTACTTGCCAATAATACTTGTCAGTCAAATGAAGTGTCGGGCAAATGAAGTGTCGGTCAAATGAAATTTCAGTCAAATGGGATCGGGCAAATGGGTGTCAGTCAACTGGAAGTTAGGGCAAATTAAGTAGAACACAGAAGGCTGTAAACCGCAAATGCCACTCTCAAGAAAAGATGATATAGCTGTATCGTAAAAATCACTTTAATTGAACAGTAAGAATGAAAGAAACAAATAAAGGTTAAGCACTTTTCGTCCCACCTAGCTGTGGGACTTCTTCAGACAAAAAAACCTTACAACAACTACAGTATATATCCTAGTGGGTGGTGCAGGAATTACAAACACCACAGCTGATATTGATACTAAATGAATGTTAAGTAGTTTAACCTAAGAGAAAAAAACTATGTTTACCATAAAGGTAAAACCTAATGCTTATCTGACATCAACAGTACAATTCAGAACTATTTAAATAGAATAAATTTTAAAATGCCTTTTTTGTTTAGGTTCATTGCTTCACAGGTCAGTACTAGGCTATCGGCCCTAGGGCCTATACAAGCATAGTCATAACAATTCCCTGGTTATTGCTTCCCACAACCATATACAGTGCTCCATCTGTCATAGTTACTTACCTTCCTTGTCCATATACCTTGAGAACAAACAACTTAAGCTTTTGGCCCAGGGTGCTATGGCATAATCCTCCCATCCTGAGGGTCAGCTATCTGTCAAGAAGAACACCAAAAAGGCTAGGCCTGATCCAGTTGCAGCTCAGTCTCCCCCACACATCTCTCTAGAAGCTAGTGAAGATCCTGAAGACAGTCTGTTGCTTGCTCCAGATTCCTCTGCCCTGACTCCATCAGAAGCCGGCATGGATCTGAATTCTTACACTTCTTTGGAGGCTTTTCCAATATACATTCAGGACACTGAGGGTAAACCTCAGCTGATTATTTCTGAGGAGCCAAAGGGGATTCCTCAGATTCTGGTAAGGGAAGGGATTCCAACTATGATTATTGAATCTCACCAAGGGTCAGAACCACAGGGAGTCTTTCAGGCAGACATGCTGCTCAAAAAAAAAAAACACATTACCCCTGTTGTTAAAGATTGACAATGTGAATGACAAGATTTTAGTTAGGGTCTTTTCAATGCTTTAATGACTTTGAAGCCACCTCAAGGGTTATATGTTCCCACTCCTCCCTGGTCTTCCACCCATGTTAAGAGGCCTAGGGAATTGGGTTCCTCAGATCAGGACTTGGACTCTGGGGAGGAATTTCTAGTTTACTCCTGTCAAATTATTTCTCCTCTAGACTACAGCTCTGAGGAAGAAGATTCTTTGAGCTCAGACTGCCCCTTGGAAGAATTATTCTTTAGAGATACTATTGCTCATATGACTGACTACTTCAAATGGGATTGGTTCCAGGTCTCAGGAATTAAAAAAAATTATATTATGAGATTTACAGACAGTGTCTCCTAAGCCATCTGCTGTTCCTCCTGTTTTGGCAGATGTTTGGACACCCTTTCTGCTACCTGTCTGGCTCCTAATTCTCAACCCATAGTGCTTAAGAAACCTGACAGGTTCTACAAGGTGCCTGAGCATTGCATACTTTTGTAAAAATGCCATTCTGATGATGCTTCAGTGGTTTCAGTTTCCTCTGACAAGATTTATAAGCTCATGTTATCTAATAAGCTGCTTTTATCAGATAAGGATAGTCGAGCTATGGTGAGGTTAGATAAAAAAATTATATACTGCTACCACCTTGTCTTTTAGTGCTATTAATTACCAAACCCACATGACCAGGTATGTATTGGCCATCATTTCTCAGGTAGCTTTGGTGGTTTCTGACCTTCCTGATTGTGATGGGAAGGCTTCAGCTTTTTTCCTCCTTGGATCCACTTCCCAGGTCACTCCATAAAATGCCGCTATGATTCTGTTGATGCCTCTTCCAAGGCTGTTGCTTTTGGTTCTGTAATGAGACATTACTCCTGGCTACATCTACAGGCTTTACCTGATAATATTAAAGCCAAGCTTTTGGATGCCTCTTGGATAATAAGCATTTTTTGGGACAGCTGCTTCTGACCTATTTATGTCCCTTCAGGATAAGGGTAAGGCCTTACAGGAACTCAGACATACTTTTGTCCCTTCTATCCCCAAATTCCAGAGGAATTACCCTTCTAAGTTCTTGTTTGTCTGTAGACAGACTCGCTCACCTCTGAAGGGAAATAAGGGATCTCAGTATATTCATTCTGCTAAATCCACTCAGACTCCTTCATCTCAGAAGCCTACCTTACAGGGCAAGCCTATCTCCATTTGATATGTGGCCTACTTTTCACCCTGGCCAGGTCCCCCTCTCTCTGTCTTTCTCTGTTCCATCCAAACGGATATCAGATCACCACAGGCTCCTGATTGCTGTCTATAATTTGTCAGTGGTATTTCATGCTTTGGAAATCCCTTCCCCTTTCTCAGGCATTCCTCAAACTCCTTGGAAACATCTTCCTCATTTTCTAGAGGTTTTGCAGTCCCTTTTGAACCAAGACACCATTCAGTCTGTTCTACTTTTGAAATTGGGAATGTGATTTTACTCCAGAATGTTTTTGGTTCCCCAAAAGGAGGGTACCTGGAGACCCATTCTGGATCCTTCTCTGCACCTTAAATCATCCCTACAGGTTCATATCCCTTCAGTTAGTGACCACTGTCCTGTAGATTTCATTTCCCTCTGTACATCAGCAAACCTGTCCCAGTTCTCATAACCTTCATAGACAGATCACAAAAAATATCACTACCCTTAACAACAACCTTAAACATACCAAAGTGATACACTTCCCTCAAATCACTGACCCAACACCCTTGCTATCACAGTCTTAACACTGGTCTCTTCCTTCAAAACTTTTTTTTTTATATCACATGCTTCTTTATAGTCAGCTCCTACCATCGGATAACCAAAAAAACTTAAAGCACTCTACAGACTGAGAGACAAAGCATGGTAAACCTATAACAGGAACCCACTCAAAAAATAAACGTTATAAACATTGCTCCATACAGACTTTTCATCAAAACTTACTCCACAAACCCAAGTAATTCTACATTCTTGTAAACTGCATCACTGTTTTCAATTCAAATAAATTATCTCCTCTGGACAATACAATTCCATCACAATCTGTCCAACTTGACCTCCTGGATATCCTAAAAGAGTTTCCACACCTTCCACCCCACCCCACTCAAACTTAACATCTTCTCCTCCAAACTCCCACTCTACACCCTGCATTTGTCTTCAGAAAAATTACTAAAATATCCTCCAATAATTCCCCCTCAACTGTTCTCCCGGTTCTTTACACTTCTTATTGGTTGTCAACAACCTCCCAGGGGATTTTCCCCCAACTCATTATCACACAGTACTCTGTTGACATGATCATCTATAAGAGCAGGCCCTAAGATCCAGTTCATCAAAACAGACTTGGAAGAGGACCTCAACCACCCATCCCACTGACTCACCAAATAGGAAGTTATCTTCAACACTAAAAAACAAAAAGCATGCTCTTGGCATCTAAGAGCAAACTAACATCACATACACAGCAATGGGCAATTATGCACAACCCAGTGAAATACCAGAAACAACCTCCAACTTCAAGTACTTTTAGTGATGTTAGATCAGAGCTTAGAGTTTCACATGCAGATCACCACAATAAAATCTAAATTAAACATACTGCTATACCGGGCAAGGAAACTCTCTCACCGCCTCTCACATGAAGCCACTTGAATATGGGCTACCACTCTTTACATGCTCTTTTTACAAAGATATGAAAGTCCTACAAACAGTTGTTAATAGCATTTGCAGATTCATCTCAATCTCAGACCCATAAGGTAGCATTATTGCTCCAACATACAAAAAGTCCACTTCCTTCCTTTCATGCGGAGAAAATATCTCCTTCTGGCATCCCTAATCTTTAAACTACTTAACCTAAACATATTTCTGGCACTAATCAACAGACTTACAAAGAAGAACCCCCATTACAATCTCAGAGGGATTTCACAGGAGACACCCACACTTCTAACCCAAGGAAACAAACTACACAAACCAATCATTCCTTCTCTATTTTAGGCCCTCATATGAGGGAGTTCTTCCCTACAACACTTCAAGAAGCCACCATCTACACTGAATTCAGGCAGCAACTGAAAAATCACTCATTTCAACAAGCTACATGCAAATGCTTTTTCTAGAGGAAACATAACTTGAATACTGACTGACATCACCCAAAATGCCCATTCAACTTAATACACATGTACCACACTCGTGTCCTATTTCTTTCCTGCTCTTACTTTCTCCTCTCTCCCCCCTCCCACAATGTCTCATTGCATCCTGCAAATCTGACAAACTAGCATCAACTGTCAATAGTTGTGGCCATTTAAGTCACTGCACTACCCTATGACACATCCACAGCTCAGTTTATGTTCTTATCCCATCTCCTTATTCCCTTTACTTGCAAGAACTTTTATTCCTTACAGTCTATATAGTTTTGCATGGACCTTAGTCCAGTCTCACCATCTCCCCATTTTATCAGAATGTTAAGTTAAAATCCGCTGTCTTTCAGAAAGCTTCCTTCAAATTCTCATATCATTGTATTTACACTGAAATGATTTCTCCTCTCTCTCCTGCTACTATGTTACCTTGAACTTTTTGTATGTACATTTTGAGTATCTGCACCTATAAATGGCTGTTCTAATTAAATAAATAAATAAATGGCCAGATTCAATAAAGCCTACGTGGTCCCTTTACACGGTATGTGCAGCATGTCTCGATGTGATGCGGACATGGTAGCATGCTGTTTTAGATTCAGTAAGCAGCTCTACACAGTGTGTAGAGCCACTCAAACAAGGTAAACACCATGGCATGATAATCACAGCTTAAGCAGCTAAACTGTATGCTAATCAACCAATCCAAGATGGAGAAGCTATTCAACAAACTATAAAGCAACCATGTAGACTCGGTGTGAGTTTTCCCTGTGAATTCCAAAATGTATTGGAATACAGCCACAGAAAGGAGTCTACACAGAAAGAATGTTAGGGGCTGCTGTTGCTTTAATTCATGTGTATTTGCAACAGACTGAAGTCTATTATGTTGCTAATGCTAACAGACCAAGACCAAGAAGGAGAAGAGTTTTCAGACTCCATTTAACTTATCACAATCTACATGATGTGGAAATTGTAGAGCACTACAGAGTGGATAGAGCCACACTACAGGAACTATGCAACCTTTGTCATCCTCAACTCAGAGGCAGGGCAAATCAAGGGGAACCCATACTAGTGGACTCAAAAGTATGTATAGTAGTTAGAATTTTAGCTACAGGGACCTTTCAGAGACCAACAGGGGACATGCTGGGGGTATCACAGGGCATCAGCATCCAGGATCTTCCATCAGTTCTTAAATGCTATGCTACAACATGCCAGTGACCACATATATTTTCCTTGTACTCCTGTTGAAAGGTCCACAAATATGGAGGAGTTCTGCCCTGTAGCACACTACCCTGAAGTGCTAAATGCCATAGATTGTGCACATGTAGAAATTAAGGCACCACCCAGGGAACAGGGAAGGCCCTACATAAATAAATGGCAAATCATGTGTAATGACAAGGGAATCATCTTGAATGTCTGTGCTGGCAACCCAACAGTTAGCATGACTCATATATCTGGTACACCATCCAAATGTATCATATGTTCACTAGGGGGGATATCCCGCAGGGTAATTTACTGGGGGATGCAGGTTATGCACTGGAACCATGGCTGATGACACCCATCACAAATGCACACACACCCGCAGAAGAATGCCATAATAAGGCACACGCTCAAACTATAAATATGGGCTGCTAAAGTCATGGTTCTGGTGTGTAGATACATCTGGAGGAGTCCTGCAGTACAATCCATGTACATGTACTGAAACATTCACTGTACATGCCATGCCATGCAACATCATCCTGTAAAAACAGCTTCAGTAGGATCAATGGGAAGGGGCACATATCCCACGACCAATGGCAAAGTTGCCACAGCCACATGCAGGTGAAGAGTCATAGGAGGAACCAGCAGCTGCTGTGGGTGTAAGCAGACGTAAGCCTGCACAATATGCCCTCGCACTGGCTAAGAGGCAACACATAGCACACTCGCTCATCACCTAAGGGGCTAAAACCTTCCACCTATGCACATACATATAGTAACATTGATACCAGGCAACTCTCACAACCTTACCTACCCATGTAATGGCTGTGTACTACTAGCATCAGACAGAGTCAGCCCTGAACTAAAACTATTGCAACTGCTAGATTTACAAGATAAGTGCTGAACCTGTAGTGTATTATTTATTTTTTATTTTATTTTACATTTGTTAACCAGGGGTGTCTGACTGAGCCGAAAATGCCATTTTTCAGCAGAGGCCTGGGGATAAAAGGTCCACAAAGAAAAATTACAGATACATTTAGTTATTTAGACATGACCAGTATACACACAAATTACAAAAGACATGTTTTTACAGTGGTATGTGGCACATCAACAGTTACAGTGGAGTGAACAAACAAAAAAATATTAATTTAAAAATGTTGTGTCTTTCGGCTTTTCCCGGTTAGGGGTTGCCACAGCGGAACTCCGGTCCGCTAATGATTGGTAGTTGATTTTTACATGCTGAGTTGCCAGCCCTAACGCACAACCTTCAACGAAGGTACACCCATTCACACATGTCTCCACGCAGAAGACGTTCTCGCTGAGAGTCGAACAGGTCGGCATCTTACTGTGAGGCGACAACGCTACTGCAGCACCACCACCGCAGATAGATTTGTGGTGTATAGCTGAAATTTGGAACATAGGTAGAATACATACATATTACACAGGTACAATACATACATTGCAGATTAGCCATTGTTTGTGAGTAAGATTGAAAACTATTATCAAGTACTCTAGATTTAGTAAGTATACCTTATCCGCTTTCAAGGGGAAGGGGCACACATCCCACGACCAATGGCAAAGTTGCCACAGTCACATGCAGGTGAAGAGTCATAGGAGGAACCAGCAGCAGCTGGTGATGTAATAATACTGACTGGCATATCCTTGCATGTTGTTACTTGGTAATGTAAGCAAGTAAAAGGTGGGTGATTTGTACAGAAATTACTTTAACATGTGACAGTAGAGATGTGTGTAACTTGTATGTGTCCAGTATCAAGTAGTAGGCCTCAGGCAGCAAAGATTCACACTGTCATGCCTCTCTAAAGAACTTATGTGCACCAAATATCCTCAGTTTAGCACCACACTTTGTACTGGAAAATCATTAAAGAGAGAAGTTAGAAAGTAATGAGACACATTTCAGTTTCAGACTTCACAACCCTCACAAGATCATTACTGATGCAAGAAATGTTTGATGCTATCAACTGTCTAACTTTCTAAGACCAATATGTCAAAGGTGCAATTACCAATTCAACATCAGAAATGCAGACGTACTAAGCACTAAATCAGCTATGCACCCTGCTCATGAGGCACAAATGTTATGTGTCCCTAAATCCAAAAGATAGGAAACAGTTATCGTCATTTGCACAGGGTGTTGTGTGGGGGGACAAGAAGCCTAGGCTGACACAAAAGTTTGGTGAGTGTGTGAGTGAGTAAGAAAGAAAAGCAGGCAGACATTTGGATAAAGTAACAAATGGCCAGTGAAACAAAATGAGCTTTAAGCTTCATGGCTGAACCATGTAACTGTTTTGTGTGTGTGTGTGTGTGTGTGTGTGTGTGTGTGTGTGTGTGTGTGTGTGTGTGTGTGTGTGTGTGTGTGTGTGTGTGTGTGTGTGTATGGGTCCTCCAGGTGAAACTGGTGTGTGAGTGTCTGCATGAACACAACCAAGCTCTGAGCTAGCTCTACATCTTGGTATGTCAGACAGGTGTGAGTCGTGTATGGTAGAGGTGGCAGTTTATCAATGTCGTGCCCAACCATGAGAAATGGCTCTACCAGGAGTAGCACTGGCACATCCATACCCACAGACAGATGCACTGCTGCTACCTGAATGTGACTGATGTCTGCTCGATGAGCTCCTTTCACAAGGATGCCCAGGACCACAACCCCATGACCTGCCACATCTTGATGTGGACACATCAACCACTGATGGAGCAGTGGAAGTACTGCCACCATGGCAGTGCAATCAAGCACAGCCACATTGGTAAACAGCAGATGATGTGGCTGGCCAATGCCCATGGGGAAGCCATCCCCCTAGCAGATGTTCCATCACAGACACCACCCGTTCAAATGTGTCATTCATCCAATCCATTGAATTGGCAACATGGTGGAGGCAGTCATGCATGTCAGCCAGTGCCAGGTCTACAACCCTAAGCATTTCTCTGGAGGACCTATGGGAACCTGTCTGTGCCTCCATGAATGCTCTAACCATACACTGAGTAGCATGGGAAGACACACCTGGATCAGGTGGAGGATGGACAGTAAGCCTCCTCCAAGCACCCCTAACGACCCTCCTGTGTGGCACATTGCCCATACTTTGCCTATGGCCAGAGTCAACAGGCACTGAAGCCACAGTAACCACACTTCCCTGTTCGAGTGTCTCACCCTCCACCTGTCCAATATGTGAGTACTCACTTGAAATGGGTTAGCGTAGGCCTACTGGCTGTGTCCAGTAGAATTACAGGGAATGACAAAATGTCAACCCCATTGTCAGATTCAACCTCTGCACCCCCCAACTATGCCTCTCTTTGACCACCATCATCATCAGAGCCTGCTGATACTCTGACATCAGGTGTAAGAGTCCTACACTTCCACTGTCAGGATCACCTGGGATAATAAGCAGAAAACACAGGAAATAAAATAATAGCTATGCTACTATACACAAATTTATGCAACCAAACTAACAGTGATGCCACTACTACAGACAGTACAGCAATACACATAACAGCACTAACACCCACATCACACATGTAGATAAAAGTTATATGTTTCTCTGAACTGCTCATCACCACTGTCAAAGAAGCTGTCTGACTTACAATGTGCAGTTGATGCTATGTCTCCCATGGATGATGGTCCTGGAAGAAGTTAAGTAAAAGTTAAGAACAGCATGATCACAACTGACGGTAACACAGGGGTAAAACTTTTTTGCCCTTTATATGTCCATTAACTATACTTTCAACAAGAACTTGGATTACAGGGCCAGCCTAAGCCCATGTGTAATCAATCATAATGTGTTGTTAATCATAGCAATCTACAGCCTCCCCCATCCTCCCAAACCAATGTACTGTTAAACAGAACTAACGTATTGCTTTAAATATTTTACTATACAAGAGTATTTAACAATTGAGATACATAAGCCTACCTGGAAGCTCCTCCTGGGACATACTTGCTGTCCCTGAAACAGTAGCATCAATTTCAAGGACATGCTGTTCTGCACTTTACTGGGAGCTGTTTGTATCCTTGACAGTGAACAGGAGCTCTTCATTTGCTGTTAGTGGTGGCTCTATAGCAGGGCCCCCCGATACCCATCCAATCATGAGCCACTGCAGCTGCACTCCACTATGCATATGAGATCATGTCAGTGGCTTTGTGGCACACCTGATCATATGCCCAGATGTGGCCTCCTACTACATTCACATAAGCAACTATCTGATGCCAATTTTGCATTCTGCTTGATATATATCCACGTTCTCTCTCACGCTGAAAGGCATCATGTCGCCTAAATGCTTCCACAATGACCTGATTCTCAGGGTCACTGAAAGGGGATTTCAGAGATTTAAAAGCCTGGATGCCATAGTCATAGGTGACCTAAAACACAACAGAAAGATAATACATACAAGTACCACACAACTAAAAAGTTCCTGTTTCCAGATAAAACAGAAGAGGTAGCATTTCATTATTACCCACAGGAGAAACATAGAACCATCAAAATATTTGAAATATGAACAACAGAAATTGTGTTGTTGTAACATATTGCATTCACACACAAAGCAAGGCTGGATGCAAAACAAGGAGAGTAGCAATAGCAACATATCCTTGTTTGTGCCAAAACAGAAATTCAGCTTTGCTCTCCCAACCCCAAAAGAACAGGCAAATCATACATTTTGCTAACAAACCATTGGTGAAATGCTAAAAGTACTAGCAAATGAACTGTCCCAGAAACATGTCTACAGATTTAACACAAAACATTTCATTTTAATCTATTGCCAATCATGTATAGCTGTGAAATGTCCTGATGACAAACATGCCCATGCCATCAATACACTTCTAAGTAATGCATACAGATAAAAGTAGCATTTGCTAATTAATATATATATATATATATATATATATATATATATATATATATATATATATAATATTAAAGACATTTTTCAGCATATGCAGTCTTTTGCACAGATATACTCCAAATAAACAAGTCTCTTCACCTTCATGTTTTCTAACTACACAGTTGCTTTTTATGGTGTAGATTCAGAGCTGTGAGAACGGTAAAGATGCAGATCTTGTGTGAACTCATTAGAATTGCTGAATCCCAAATACTTGGTTCTGTGTAGCAAATGTAAATGTAGTGCAGCCAATCTCTCATTGTTTGTTGCTAATGGATTGCAACTGTGAATGATTACTGGTAGTGAGAAGGACAACACAACAGCAATGCAGACTGCTCTATCTCAATTGGGTGTGTCAGGTTAGACTTGCAAAGCGTAGAAGTAATTTAATCAAGGTTATAAATGTAAGTAAGCAGTACACAATTCACAGGTTCTATTCATTAACATCCAATCTCCCATTCATTTGTTGACAACTGTATATTATTGCCATTTAATATCCTCACACAAGGACAATGATATAGAATGCCTTAGAGACTGCATGTGAACTAGTGAAGTGAGAAAACACAACGTAAAAACAACTGCCAAAGAAAAACTCTGAGCGTCACTCAAAATAAACAATAACTGTATTATTAAGCGCTTTTCATCCCACTCTATAGTGGGACTTCTTCAGATAAAGTTTCTGAAGAAGTCCCACTACAGAGTGGGATGAAAAGTGCTTAATAAAACAGTTATTGTTTATTTTGAGTGATGCTCAGAGTTTTTCTTCGGCAGGTGTTTTATCTTACAGACTGCATGTCTCAGATTACTGGTCAGATAAGACAAGAATGAGCAACAAACACAGAGAGGTAAGACAGAGCTACATTATTTGCAAGCAACAGTCATAAATAGTTGTGTGATCACTCACTGTACTACTTTCGAAATTAATACATGTACAAATAACTGTCATATGGTTTCTTAGTACTGTGGATGACGTTGCAGTTGGTTGTATGCAGAATGATTTTAGTTCCCTGCTGCAAAACAGTTTGCATGGCAAAGAGGGATAAGGCACCCTTACTGTGTCCTAAAGGTTCATTGGATTGAGAGTTCAAATCCAGACCTCTCTATAAATATTCCATGTGTGCTAACAAACATTTTTTAGTCTTTATTTCATAGATTGCTTTTCTTCATTTCAACTACTTTTCCCTTTTATTATTTTTTATTTTTATCCCAAAGAGGGATAAGCCACCCTTACTGTGCTCTGAAGGTTCATTGGAGTAAGAATTCAAGTCCAGACCTATGTAAAATATTTCATGTGTACTAACAAACATGTTGTGGTGTTTATTTCATACATTTATTTTCTTCAACTATTTTTCTTTTTTTTTCTTTCTTTTCTTTTTTTTTTTTTTGCCAGTGTTTGCGTGGTGCACAGCTTAATGGAAACAAGAGAAATGGAGAAAATGAACATCAGGTTTGGCTGTGTTTATCTCATTTGTTCGATGCTTAGCAGTGAGCAAACCAGGGCTAGTGTCCCATACAGGAAGCAGAGAGAACACCTGCAGACAGGGTATCTGTAAAAGTGTAAAGGTCAAAAAGGATACATTGTTGCAATTTTTGCTTTCGATCGTGCAATGCCACTAAGTGATGTTACACAGTGGTTAGCAAGATTCCCCAACATCTGCAGCCAATGAACACCTGCAGACAGGACACAGACATTCAATAATTGAAAAATGATCCTTTCAGTTAATTCTGTTGGGCACCATGCAAACATGCTAAGAGGCCTTCAAGATAGTTAGCACAGAGAACTTAAAAATGAGGAGGAGATTATGGAACTGTCAGGTAACTAATCCTGTGGCAGCAGGTGTAAGTGTAGGGATAAAATACAGATGGTCCTGTGTTCTAGTACAGGGTATATAACCTATTTTTACTGTTGTGACAGTGCAGTTTATAATAATAAACTGAAAAATATACAAGTATTTTTTCATCATTCTTGTGGCAACAGGTATAAGTATAGGGCTGCCATACACATGGTCCTCGGTTTAATAGAGGATATTCCAGACATTTTTACCGTTGTTGCATTTCCCATTATATTTGCTCTGATGTATAACACTTTAGATTATGTAAATGATATAAATTATATGTATGAGGGATAAGACACCCTTATTGTGTTTCAGATGTATGACTGAGGGTATACTGTCTACTATATTTCTGTAACTATAATTCTGCTATCTGGACTTGGATGGCCTTCACAATTAAAAATGCCACATACACAAATAAACGTCTATACAAGAACCTTGTAAGGTCACACACATACATGGTTAACACCAAACACTGTCAGCTGTATATATGAATGATTCATGACTATGTATGAGCAGTACTTCTTCTGTGGTAAAGATGGAAAAAATGTTTTGCCCAGTATGCCTATGTTTGAATCCCACACTTAAAAATCTATTTTACCAGTGTATAAAGCCAAAATCAAATGTGTGAGGTCATGACATTTATTCCTCCAGTGCATGTCTGCAAAATTAACTCATTTAACAGCTACCTTCCAGTTTTCAATATATATATTTCCAAGCTACAACAGGAAACACCCTTCAAACTAAGGTCAGTTGTCAGATTAACCTTCCATCTTAAAATATGTATTTCTTCCCTGCTTAGCACTGCTGTTCTCTGCTTAACAGCTTGCAAATGAGGTTGACATTGTTGCTCAGGTTTGGACGCTACCAGTAAATGCAATAACAGGAATTGGCAGGAAATCATTAGTTGTTATTGCTCTAGTTTGGGTGTTAGACATGTCAGGAGTTAAGGTGCCCAGTTTAGGCCACAGAGATGGGGTGAGCATGAGTCCAGGATATTTATTGGACTCCTGGTAAAGCACCACAGCCAAAGGCTTCTGCTGGGTGACTATTCTGGCTCCCAGTACAAGTCTGAGGCTTGGAGTAGTTTGACTCAGGCTGTATCCAGTGCTACTGGCATCCCATGCACTGGAGAACAGTGTAGACATCATTTTAATGAACTACAGAGGTGCAATAGGGATACCCTCAACCATTGGTTGACTAAATTTTGAAATGCTGACATCCCACAGTTGTGTAAGTATGACAATAAGAGAGTATTGGTAATACTTGGAAAGCTGAATATAGGCAAAACAGGTATGCATAATGCTTGTCTGTTCTTTTCGGTTCTTTCTACAACTAATGCCAAAATAGTGTTTAATCACCGGGCTCATGTTGATCAAATTGAGAGACTGAGGGAAGCAAGTGCTATGTATGCAGCACAAGAGAAATATTATTGTAGCTTTAAAAATTAAAGATTGATTTTTAGGGTTTTTATACAGTTGTAGCAAATTGAGCATGCATATCCTAACTGTAAAAGCAAGTATGCATGCATTAGTCTGTAGCACAAACCAACTTTAGGAGTCAAGTTTAAGACTGTAGTCAGAGGTTGTGGGTTCAAATACCACGAGTAACAACTATACAATACTGCATTTCTTTAATAATATTAAATAAAATTAAACTCTATACAAGTGGCATAAATGTCCTGCTGTTGATTGTAATCTGTATAATTGGAAGAAGGATATGTGCAATATATGCACATTTAAATGATTACTTTCAGCAATCTGTAGTTATATTGTGCAGTATTTCAGATAAAATAGTTGTATAATTGTGTTAATGCATTGTATATCACATGTGATGGTACGAATTTTATCTCTTTTTTTCTCTCACCCCAACCCTTATCTCTTTTGTTTCTATTATGTGTAGTGAAAATGCCTCTATCACAGCACAGTGAGGTAGGCCAGCCTCAGTGGATCAGCCTGCCCCTGCTCCTCTGGCTCCAGCACCAATACTCAACACATTTGGGAACTAACCTGGCATCATTGCACCCACTGCACTGCACCTGCACTACCAGCACTCTCAGATAGTACTGCCCCAGCAGCCTGTGCTGTGGTACCCTCCAGCAGCAGTGGCAGAGGTAGGGATTTTATCACCCACCAAGATATGCCAGGGTTGGTCCATAGGGTTGGCTGCTCTACCTCATGGTACATAGCAGAAAAAGATGTCAAGCACTCCATCCTCCAATGAATTAAGGAGGACAGTGATCACAGTCCAATGGGTGAGGACTAGATTCTCCTTGTCTCCATGTTTGACGGGCATGCACCAGGGTTGTCCCCTCCCTCACCCCAATCATGGTGTCCACAATCTTTTGTATCCTTCAACATCTCTGTGTCTTGTATTGTTTGTCTTGTTTGTTTGCATTTGCTTCCTCACCTACCCAACTGACCTGACCCAAAAATACCAAAGCCCCTTACCCAGCATTCCTCTCTTACTGAATTAAAAAAATGGGCACCTGTCCCACAAAAAATATCATCCCATACATAGCTCTCCATTTCACACACATGTCTTCCTGACACAATTGATTTGGTCCAATTGGCTATCCAACATGATTACATCATTATCACCCATCTTTCTGGAGATGAATGTCCAAATTCATCTAATATTATGCACATATTTTCAGTTTACACTGTTGAAGAAATGGATAGCTATGGTTCTTTCATATCTCCCTCTTGCACATTCCTGTATTGCTTTCTCTTTGTTCTTCTCCCTGCTTGCACCCAATTTCACCACTTTCCTATGTACTCCATTTTCACAGCTATAATCTGGTCAAAAATAGAATCACACACAACACACTTACGTACCAGAAAAAGCAATGGATCCCTTAACGTTTTGGTCTCTATGTTTGCGTGGAGTTTGGAATTGTGCACCAATGCCAAGCAAAGGTGAGTGGCTCTACAAGACTGTTTTACCTCTGCACAATGCCTCTTAACCCTGCTCTGCTACCTCAACACACGCAATAACATATGATTAACACACTATAAAGAATAACGTCATTGCATTATCACTGTTTACTTAAAAGTATTACATACACCTGGATTTGAACCCAATATCATCTGAGTTCAAAAAGAAATGTATTACTGCATTTACACCTGCTGCCACAGAGTCAGCTAAGCAACAGGTGTGTTTCATACACTCAATACTAACTGTCAAAATTTTAACAATGTGGCTTGCATTTGTGCACTGCTTAACAATGTGCAAACAGGGAAAGTAATGGAAATGTGCATCTCACATAAGTGAATACTTTGCTAACCATTGCGCAAACCCATTGCTCACCACTGAGCTATGCAAAGTCACTATTAGTATGTATTAGTGCTGTTTACTACCTATTTACATTTCATACCATGAAACTACATGTGGAAACATAAGAAACTGAAGGCCTATCTAACAATATTTTGCATATTTACAAAGCAGCCATGTGTTGCCTCCCCATGCACTACAACCCTAGTCTCTCGGTACATGTTCATAAATATATCAACTACACTAAATATATTAATGACAAACGTTGTGTGATGCACAATGCACATCAATCTGTTAACATGCAGAATAAGAACTATCTTCACAGTTGACCATGCCTACACATCCATCAACTGACCCTGGGAACAATTGGCCTATATGCCTAACCAGCCTTATCTGCAAGGCTATGGAAAGAATCATCATGGACCTTATCCACAAGGACATAGGTGACTTTCAAACTTGACCCATTTTGATTCTGTTAAGGGTAGAACTTGCTTATTAAACCTAGTGGACTTCTTTGAGAATATCACCAAAGCCCTTGATGAGGGGAAAAGCAATACATACTGCCTATCTTGATTTAGCCAAGACCTTGACACTATTCCCCAATCAGGTATCATAGAGAATCTCTATCATCTGGAGATTAACCATACATTACTAGATGGGTAGCCAACTAGGTCACCAACAGAACACACACTGTCAAAGTTGGGGAGACCACCTCCACCAGAAGACCAGTTACCAGTACAGTACAAGAAGCCTCTGTGCTGGGGCCTCTACTATTTGGAAACTATTCTCAGAAGTCTAGGCAAAGGTAGATGGCCTGTGGCTTACCTAGTTTCCAGATGACTGTAAACTGGGCACAGTCATATAGAGTCCCCCAACAATGTTAGCACATTACAGACAAGACTGACACAAATGATTGGTGCCAAACTCACAGACTAAAACTTAACACAAAACATGCCTCATTATCCCCTTTGGCAAAGAAGTAATCCCATGGATTGACAGTATTTTGACACTTACACAAGCCTACACATCCATTTCATGCAGGCCTCCCAAAATCTTCTCTCCAACATTTACTAATGATGCCATCCACTATAAGCTGTCCTGCAACCTTGTAAAAGTCATACTTGTGCCATGGTGATTGAATAAAGTACTGAGCTCTGTAGTCTGTATATTTAGATAGTTAGGGGTTCTTTTCTCACTGCTATCAACTAGGGAGTTGTCTATCTAGCCAGACGACATATATGTGGATCCTACAGTTACCACTCCAATCACATGGCTTGACAGTATTTAGACACTTGCACATGCCTATACATCCATTTCATGCAAGCCTCCCAACATCTTCTTTCCAACATCTAGTGCTGATGTCATCTACTATAAGTTGTCCTGCAGCCTTGTAAAAGTCAGACTTGGGCTGGTGGCACTTGCGTAGAGTACTGAGTTCTGTATTTGGTGTACTGAAATAGGTATGGGGTCCTGTTCTCTCTGCAGTCAACTGGGGAGTGTGTGTGTGTGTGTGTGTGTGTGTGTGTGTGTGTGTGTGTGTGTGTGTGTGTGTGTGTGTGTGTGTGTGTGTGTCTGTGTGTTTGTGTAATTGCTTGACATTAGAGAGAGCCTTTTACACTAGTTTTGCTCTCCTACTTTGGACACAATAGAAGAGTCTTTGTGGGTTCTGTTCAAGCAGCTTTATTTTATACAAACACATCACTATAGAAGTTTACTGACTTTAACTTAAGTAACTTATATACAAACTAACAATTGTGATTATGCATGCTCTCACTGTGGCTGCTCTTACAAAATGGCACTAGAGAATGCAAGTGTCTGGAATTCATACATGCACGTATAGCCTTGACATGCTTCTTAAATATACAGCACACTTCATTTGCATTCTGATCTACATCCTCCCTCTTTGAGAATTAGGTCATATACTGCTATGAGTCTTTTTAGCATGCAGAAATCACAGGCAATTCTTAGTCATGCATTACACAATACTAAGCACACATATATACAGTCAAGTCCACATTGCTGATTATTTCACACTAGGCTTTGATACTCACCCATATCGTGTGACATAAAACTGAGAGTTAGATTTAGCAACTGGAACTGTCTCTGCAAACAGTTTGACCTGTGGAATTTTAGGAACATTTTCTGGAATGGAATCAGAATTTTGAACACATCCTGGTATGGAAACAGTGTCTGATTCACTCTTAGATTTGAAGTCTGCATCACAAAAATGTTGTGATGGTGATGATGATTCTGGTATAGGAAGAAGATATTTACGGTCCATCCTATATTCCACACCCTCAGAGTTTACCTGGTAAGATATTGGCTTGGCACAGATGCCTGTAATCTGTCCAATTCAATCACAACATTTCATTTTCTGGATTCATACCATCTCTCCTTCCCTCAGTGGACGAAGTAATCTGCTATGATCTGTCATAACTAGATTTCTGGATATTATGCTTATTAACCAGTTGAGCCTTGATGATTTTATTTTTCTTTGATTTAGGCTTCAATAAATTGGAAGTAATGGGTAGCATAGTTCTAGTTTGCCTGGAAAGTAGTCTTTGAGCAGAAGTGTTAAGATTATCATCACGGGGAATGCTTCTGAGGTCAAGCAAATTCAAGAACACATCAGTGTTGTCACACTTTGACCTTTCAAGTAACTGCTTTGCAGACTGTACTGCATGTTCAGCTATACCATTTGACTGAGGATATTCAGGACTACTAGTGACGTGTACAAAGTCCCAGTCTTTTACAAATTTCTGAAACAACTGGCTAGTAAATTGAGTGCCATTGTCAGAAAGAGCTCTGTGTGGACTACCATGAACTGAAAAATAACATTTCAACTTAGTAATAACAGCAGTGGTTGTTAGGTAGATCAATCTCAAACCAATTCAAATAAGAGTCTACCAAAACCAAGTAGTGTTGATTGTTCCACTCAAAGATATCAACTGCAACTGTTGACCAAGGTAGTTCAGGAACTGAACTTAGCTGAAGTGTTTCTCTTTGTAAATGTGGTCTAGTACTATTGCATACTAAACAAGAAGAAAGTACTTTTTCAATGTATTTTGGTAATGAAGGCCAAAATACTAATTCTCTCACTCTTCTCTTAGTGGATGCGGAACCTGGGTTACCATGATGCAAAATATGAATATATTCTTGTTGTAAGGAAGTACAAACAACAATTTTAGGACCTTTGAAAATAATGCCATCTTCCATCAATAATTCATCTCTGTAAGGAAAATAGGTTTGCACTTCAGGTAGATTGCTTTGATGGCCATTCAACATTAATGTAGTGATTGAGCTTCTGCAAAATTTGGATCAGTCTGAGTATGATCTCTCAACTCATCAAGTCTAGTGGTAGAAAAATTATGCACTGACATCACATCAAAGTCAAAATTCTCTGCGTGAAACTGTTCTGTATTATTTCTGGGTGATCTAGATAAGGTAACAGCCAGATAAAGCAATGTGCCCTTCATGTAGACCAATTTGAAATTGTACTTTTGCAATTTGACCATCATTCTTTGTAATCTCTCTGGAGTGGAATGCATATGTTTCTTTAGAATAGTAACTACAAGTCGATGGTCAGTTTCAATCTGAATAACTCAACCATAAATATAATCATGAAACTTAGAACATGCAAATACTATTTCCAAAAGCTCCTTCTCAATCTGAGCATACTGCATGTCAGTTTGGGTTAGTGTTCTAGATGCATAGGCTACTGGTCTGCCCTTTTGAAGTGTAATTGCACCAAGACCAAATTTTGAAGCATCACAGGAAAGAGTAACTGGTTTGTTCACATCATAGTGTCTTAAGGTAGGTGGGGTGGCAATATTCTGCTTAAGGTCTTCAAATACCTTTTGGTGCTGTTCCAACCATGACCATGCAACATTTTTGCATGTTAACTCTCTTAAAGGTGCTGTCAACTCACTGAAGTCTGGTATAAACTTGCCTAAATAGTTGACCATGCCTAAAAAACATTGTAGAGCTTGTACATTATCTGGTGCTGACATTTCAAGAATAGCTGCTTGTTTGGTCGGGTCTGGTCTTAAGCCTATACTCATGAACAAATGACCTATGAAGTCTGAATTTGCACTTCAGAGGATTGAGATTCAAGTTCATTTCACATGGTCTATCTAGAACTTTCTTGAGGTTTCTGTCATGCTCTGCTTCACCATTGTCTCCAACCAATAAATCATCTACTATTATGACACAAGGATAACACAAAAACAATTTTCTCCACTGCACACTAAAAAAATTCATTTGCAGAATTTATTCCAAAAGGCATCCTTAGGAATCTGTATCTGCCAGAGTACCAAAAGTAGTTAGAAATGAAGATTTGCAATCAAGTATCACTTGCCAAAATGAACTCTTTGCATCCAAGACTGAGAAAACAGTGGCATTCGGTATTAAGGTTGTGACCTCTTCAACTGTGTGCATTGGGTGATATGGTCTCTTTAATGCTTTGTTCATATCTCTTGGGTCAATACATATTCTGATTTTACCTGAGCCTTTTTTGTGAGCTGCTACCATGGATGACACCCATTCAGTTGCTTCTGTGACTGAACAAATAACACCTTGCTGCACCATTTTATCCAACTGAGCCTTAACTTTGTCCTGCATAGCTATTGGAACTCTTCTTGCTGGTCTGACTACTGGAGTGACCTCTGGGTCTATCTTCATGGAATACATAACTGGAAGTTCTCCTAACTTGTCATCAAAAACATCAGCATACTCTGAGAAAATGGCTTCTGAAAAATTAGAACTCGGAAATGCACTTACATGATAGACTTCTTTAGTAAAAGAAAGTAGATTCATTCTTAAACTATCCTTGAGACCTAATACAGATTGCACTGGTCTTCGGACTACATAGAATAACAAGTTGTAACAGTTCTCAGCCAAATAACCTGAAAGCATCATTGAAACTTCGGTCTGAATTTCTTCACCTCCATAAGCAACAAGTCTCACACTACTGATTACATTGAATTGTTCATTAGTTCTCACTTTAGCAAATGTGTCTGCTGATGTAACATTTCACTTTGAACCAGTGTCTACCTAAAGCTCTGTGGATTTTCCATTAATCTGGACAGTACAAAACACTTCACTTCTTGTTAATAAATTCACTGCATCAACTCTTTCATCAAGCACTGATACACCATCTACATAGAAAGCTGTCTGCTTCTACTCTACTTGATCAACTTGCTTCTTTGTGTGACCTTTCTTTACAACTGTGTGAGACTTACTTGATTTACAAAACTTTTGGAAGTTGTTCCATTTTTTACAGTTGTAGAGTTGTTGTCCAAATACTAGGCACTTCTCTCTTTTAGACTCATGATTTGCACCACAATTGCAACAGTAAAAAAATAAAGCTAGATTTGGCTTTTGGTGATTCATGGTTGTACTGTACTGAGTTGGAGTATGCTCCATTTTTAGAACTTGCTGGGGTTGTGGCTGCCATGTGCTTAGGCCTACTTCTGTTTGCCATGTGTTGCATACTATCTATATTTGCTCTGGAGCCAACTGAAACCATGCTCTTGTCACTTGTAAGCATCCTCGTGTGTTTTTCTGTCACCTCATGGATTTGACAAATCTCTATGACTTTGCTCAATGTCAAATCACTGTCATGAAGTAAAATCTTTCTCACAGCAGCACTGTTAATACCAGACACAAGCCTATCCTTTATCAGCTCATCTTTTAAATCACCAGACTGACACATTTATAGGTTCATAGGTTCATAGGTAGGTACTAGGCTATCGGCCCAAGGGCCTACGTAAGCCAAGCCAACAAGATTCCTTGGCTTACGCCAACCAAGAAAGTTATTTTCTTGTGCCACTGTCGAGCAGAGACACAGAAGTGACCCTGGGGTGTATTTCCTATTTCTCATCCAGATTTTTCTTGAAGAGTGCTAATAAAGAACTTTGCTTGACATAGATGGGTAGCCCCTTCCAGAGTATGGGAAGTCTCTGGGACAGGAATCTAACCCTCCAGCATGTCCTGTTTATTGTGGTGACAAGGTTTAGGTCCCTAGAGCATGTATCTTGGAGGGATTGGGATTTCTTTAGGTGCAGCATGTCCAACAGCTCTGGGTTTGACATAGCTTTATATGTTAGGCAGAGATCACCTCAGAGTAGGCAATACGCACTGGAGTAAAGCTGGAGGTTTTGAGATAGTCAGTGTAGGGCATTTGTTTGAGGCCAGTAATCCTCTTTATGAGGTACTTCTGTGGCCTTTCCAGCTGCTGCAGATATCTTGTGAGGTACATTCCAAAAAGGGGCATTGTACTCTATAATGGGTCTAATGAGTGTCGAGTAGAGGGGAACAATGACCTCTTTTTCCCTGGATGAAAACCCTTTTATGATGAGGTATGCCATGTAGAAGGACTTCCTGACTACTGTGGCGATGTGACTATCAAAGGAGAGACTACTGTCCACCTGGGTCCCAAGGTGTCTTATCACACATTCAGTGTTAAGTAGATTGCTGCCTATGTGGTAGTTCATGGGTACAGTGTTTTTACCAAAGGGGATGACACTGCACTTTTTGGCATTGAGCTTGAGGCCATGGCTCTGACACCAGGCATCTGTCTCAGCGAGGCCCTTCTGTAGGATGTCCACATCATTTAGGGACTTGACTATGGCTCCTAGTTTGCAGTCATCTGCAAACTTCATTAGCCAGAGGCCTTCTGTGTTATCCTGTACTTCAGAGAAGTAGATACCAAACAGGAGAGGTCCCAGGACAGAACCCTGTGGTACTCCACTTGTCACTGCCTTGAGGTCAGATTTGGAGTCTGCAGCTTTTACAGTGTGGGTTTTGTCAGTGAGCCAGTTGGTAACTCATCTTGTGACGTAGGGATTTATACCTAGTTTAGTGAGTTTCGCTATAATTCCAGAATGGGGAATGATGTCAAAAGCCTTGGTGAGGTCAAGATAGGCTGTGTGAACCACCTTACCCTCATCTATGGCTTTGGTGACTGCCTCAAAGAAGTCGATCAGATTCAGGAGGCATGATCTGCCTTTCCAAAACCCGAACTGGGTGGGATCCAGAGTTTGGAGGTTACTAATGTCTTTGTTTATGAGTCCCATGATGATACGTTCCATGGCCTTGCAGACCAGGCTCATCAGGCTAATAGGGCAATAGTTCCCGGGATCAGTGGTGGCTCCCCCTTTGTGGAGTAGGATAACTGTTGCTGTGTGCCATTCAGTGGGCATAAAGCCTGATGCAAGGCTATTATTGAACATGGTGCTCAATTGGGGAGCCAGTTTGTTCTGAAGTTCATGTAAAACGCAGCCTGGGATGTTGTCCAGTCCCATGGATGCTGTGTTTTTGGCTTTAGAAAGTGCAGCTTTTGCCTGCATAGTTGTGATTACAGGGACTCTGCATTCTTCCTGTATAGATATGGGCCCTTTAGGGGTGGGGGGGTAAAGTTAGCACTGAACCTATCTGCCAGGATGTTGGCAATTTCAGTTGGTTCTGTAATTTTCATGCCATTGTGCTGTAACTCAGAGCAGATCTGGGTGTTGCCATCGAGATTCTGGACATAGCTATAGAATGCTTTGTGGTTGTCCTTAGAATTAGTGGCAATTTTGTTTTCGTAGCTAGCTTTGGAGGATCTTATAAGGGATCTCAGCTTCTTACTGAGGCTGACCAGGGAGATCCTCCACTCATGGGATTGTACTCTTCTTTTGCAACAGTTTCTTCCTTGCATTGTACAGTTTGTTTATGGCAGGGGACGACCAGATTGGCTTCCCTTTTTTTTGGAGAATAGCGTCTTGGTTCTGTTTGGGATAGTATGATCCATTCACTCGTGTAAGTGCTTATATAGTGCATTTGTGTAGGATTCAGCAGTTGTAACTGTATTGTCCATCTGCATGGGTGTCATGAAGTTCACCACTTCAGTCTTAAAAAGCATGAAGTTGGCTTTGGAGACATTTTTTACCATGGTTTCCTTAATGTGGGGTGGGGCGGGATGTGGATATCAAGGTTGATTAGCTTATTGTCGGATCGGACCAACGAGGAGTTGACTTCAGGTGTGGAACACCGGTCACTCATGTTGGTAATGACTAGGTCTAGGATATTGTTGCCCTGGTGGGGGTGTGAATAAGTTGATCCACGGCATTGGAGTTTATGAATTCCAGAAAGCATTGAACTAAGGCGTTGGTACACGAGTAGTTTTCCCAGTTAATGGTAGGGTAGTTGAAGTCACCCATTATTACGGTGTTTGGTTGAACCCTAATATTTTCCAGTACATCAAGAAAAGAGGAGTGGGAAGCCTGGGGCATGGTGGGGGATCTGTAGCAAGCTACAATTTGGATTGCAGTTTTTCCCAGAGTTAGTTGCACTTAAATAACCTCGGATGTATTATACTGAGAAACTAGCCTGGAGGTGTGGATATCCTTAATAAATATGGACACACCTCTGCCTTTGGTGTTTCAGTCCAGGTTACATGGCCGAAAAGTGTGGTATGAGTTATAGCCTGGTAGTGCAGGGGTGCTCTCTGGAGCCTTGAAACAGGTCTCAGTCACTGCACAGATATCGATGTTCTCCATTTTAAGGTGTTCCTCGAGTGAGTGCATTTTAAGATTTAGACTTCTAGCATTGAGTAGCATTACCCTCAGTTTTTGCTTGCCTGTTCCTGTTATGGTGGTGAATTTGTCATTTGAACCTTGCCTAAAAAAGGCACTACGGGGGCAGCAAGAGCTTTAGCCAGTATCCAGAATCTCAGGGGTGACAGGTGCAGGCCATCTGTGGCAAAGCATCGTGGTCTGTTGACCATGTCATCCCAAGCAGACAGATACTGGATCCCCTTAGAATGACACCAGAAGCTTTGCCAATTTTTGAAGTCAATCATTTTGTCCTTGTACTGTGGTATCATTCTGGGTGATGGCAGAATGCTACTCAGGGCTAGGGTCATACCTGCCTGGGCTACAAGATCAGAGATCTCTTCCATGTCTCTCTTCATGTAGTCCAGGGAGGTACATCTCAGGTCATTCACACCAACATGGACAATGACAGAGTCATATTTGTACTTGTCGTGGAGTGACCTGATTTTGTGGGTTATGTGGCAGATCCTGGCACCCGACAGGCAGCTGACAGTAACCTTCTCCTTGTTTAGCCTGGTGAGTGGGACATCAGTGTGCCTGACTATAGAGTCACCTATGACTAGTGTGTTGGGTACGTTGTTTTGCCTTATTGGCCGTGGTTGAATGGCACACTGAATCTGTGGGCTATGTGTCATTTGGGTTGTATTGGGGGATGGAGGTTGCTTGTGCTTCTGCTTTGGAGGTCTCTGTTGCTTAGACAGATTATTACTGACAGCCTCCGTGAATGTTTTTGTGTTACTATGTGTGGATTTTGGTGGTGTAGATTTAGTGAGACTATGTGATGAGTGTGGTGTGGTGCAAATGTTTACCTTCTCCAATGACTGTTAAGTTCAGTCTTGGTTGGAGAGAGCTTTACCTCCAGTTTGGCTAGATAAGTGCATCTCTCACAGGTTGTAGTGTTGGGTGATAGGAGGAGAGGGTTGCCTGTGTACATGAGGCAATTTCTACATTGCCTCAAGATGCCCAGATTCATCAGATAGACAGGAGAGAACACTGGGAGCTGACCCTTGGACATGCCTGAATAAAAACTATTTTCCTCTAGATAAGTGAGGAAAGTGAGTACAAGAGCTGTTTTTCTCTAAGCAAGTGAGAAAAATAAGTACAAAAACTGTTTTCCTCTAGGTAATGAGGAAGGTTGAGTGCTATAGTAATTAGTAGCTTATTTAGAGCTTACAAGTTCTGAACAAGTGCTGAGCACGAATAAGCAAACTTAAGTGCTAAAACTAAGAATCTGTATCTGCACTAGACGAGTTACAGGACAGAAACAAGTGCAAATGCAGGTTTTCAAATCAGGAAGTTGAGACTTCTGAATTTATACCTTTTGGGCTTTTTGAAATAATGCTAATGAACAAATTTGTAGCATATTTAGATAATTGGTCTTTGCAAGATAAACTTCTTGGGCGCATTAACACTTGAAAACTGCAAAAGTTATTTATCATCATTTTACTAAAGTCATTTGCCATCACTTTAAAAAACATTTCAAACAACTTTATGATGCAAGTGAAATAAACTCTCGGGCTCTGTAATACTCTTGTAATATTGTTTTGCAATAAATCACATCTTATCAGTTTAAGAAACATATCAAATAACTGCATGATGCGAATAAACTGGACCACTCTTGCCCAAAACTCAGTAACATTTTGAAGTAGTTGCACTTTGCAAATAACTGCATACAGCACACTGAAATGTCCCCAAAATGGTGGTACTTGGCTAGGCAATTCTTAACAGTGCAAGAAACAGTCTGTAATGACGAACTTTTCGAAAAGAGACACCCAGCACAAGACAATTTTCAGAATGGCTATACTTTGACTGTATTTCATGAAATAGTTGCAACTGGTACACAATAAACTCTGAAATACATGCACAGTAATAAACACACACTGTAAGCACTTCTACACACTCTGTGTTACTTTGAATAACTTTAGTTATGCCCTTGATACAATACAAAGTCATAGTTATGTCAAAACATAGCACTTTGCCAAAACACATGCAGTTGCCTCATTTTATTTTTGCTTAATGTGCCCTTTTTGCCCTTATTATATTCATTTTGCTGGTTTAAGCCCTTTTCATGCCCAATGTACTTTTCTTGTGCTCGTTTTACTTTAAACATGGCCAGTTTTGCTTTAAACACACTCATTTTACTTTACTGTTAAATCATCTCTTCAAATACCTTTATTTTAAACATTTCTTTTCTAGCCAACAAACGTTTTGTGCCTTGCCCTTGCTCAGTAATGTGATTTGTGCCCGTGTTTTGTCTCTTCTATTAAATAAACAGTTTGTGCGACTTCGCATTACCTTTGATTCTTTTCTGTCTCTTTTTGTGCTCATTTCTCTTATCTTTACCTCATGGGTCTGGATATTATTCTCTTCCATCCAGGTTCTAATACCATGTCGCTCTCCTACTTTGGACACAATAGAAGAGTCTTTGTGGGTTCTGTTCAAGCAGCTTTATTTTATACAAACACATCACTATAGAAATTTCCTGACTTTAACTTAAGTAACTTATATACAGACTAACATGCATGCTCTCACTGTGGCTGCACTTACAAAATGGCACTAGGGAATGCACGTGTCTGGAATTTATACATGCACGTATAGCCTTGACATGCTTCCTAAAGATACAGCACACTTCACATGCATTCTGATCTACAGCCAGCATGTGGGACACTGCTATTGCCATACTCTCCTCACCAGGCACTGCTGATATCTTCACTTATATCTGATTTGTGGGTGTGCACTATTCCCACCAGGGCAGGGTCAGAGACTGGCTTCGAGGTTAAGGCAGAAATCACCTAATCCTATACGCTACAGATTACAGTGACATGGCTTTCAGTTTATCCACATACATCATGGCATGGTTTGTAGGCCCTGTGTTTTCTTGGTGAAAAACCTCTGTTGTATCTCCAGCTGTTGCATATGTCTGGTGAGGTACATCCAAAAGGGACTATTTTACTCTATTAGTGTTCTGATGAGGTTCAAGCACAGTGCTGTCACATAATCCTCTGATCTGAATACAATGGCATAACTTGTGATGTGCACAGCATAGGTTTTCAATATCACTGCGGACACTTGGTGGTTGAAGTTCAGATTGCTGTCATTGTGTGTTCACAGGTCTTGCACTACTGGGTTTCAGTACTGTGGGAGTGTTGTCTATGCTGTAATTAGCAGGGAATTCCACTTTGCAGAAGGACAAAATAAAGACACATTTTTGCATTTATTTGTAGATCATGTGGCTTTGTCACCAATCATCTGTCTGTGGTAGCTTCTCCTGTACTATGTTATCATCATAGGTGGACTTGGTTATTGCAGCCAATATGCAAAAATCAGCAAAAATGGTAAGACAAAGGCTGTATGCTTTAGTCTGAACTATTGAAAAATTGATTCCAAACAGTAAAGGGCCAATCACAGATTCCTGGGGTACATCAATGGTGACAACTCTACTGATACAGGTTGATTCACCAACTTTCACAGTATGTGTTCTGTCATTCAGCCAATTGGTTACCCATTTAGTGACATAAGAGTTAATCCCCAGCTGGGAGAGTTTCTCAAGGAGATTGTGTCCAAACCCTAGGCCAGATCCAGATAGGCAGTATGTATTGTCTTACCTTCATCCAGGCCTATCAAACAGAATCAATGGGCTGTGACAACATCACAAATCTCCTATAGTGTGACTTAGCACATACACCTTCTTGACATGGTTGAATACATATTTCAACACACTCTTCACACAGACTATGTTCCTGTAGAAGGGTGTACATCAACATGCATCCATATGAGTTGAGGGAGGACAGGACCTGATGCATGAATGTAGAGACACATCTTGACTCTCCTCATCTGTGAGGTGGACCAACATGTCATCAAGGACCTTTTCTAAATGAACACTAGTAATATCCCAGCTGTGTGCAACAGACCTGCATGAGTTATTAATGCTACATCATGTCTGTTACATCTGTCAGATGTCCTGAAAGAGGTCATCAAGGGCATGAATGATGACAACACTATCATCCTTTTAAACTTGACAAGCCCAAGGCATTTGACAAAAATCCACACTGTGGTATTCACTCAAGACTGTCAGATGTGGCCGTAAACACTCATATCACCAAGTGCTAGACCACTGGATCACATACATGCCATGTAAATATATTGAAATATATAACGTGACCTATATTTCTGGTCCAGTGATCAGATCCATGCATCAGGGCTGTCTGCTAGGCCATTTCCTGTCGAGTATGTAAGTCACAGATATCACAAATGACATACACATCCTGTGTCCAAACAGCTGCCTGAAAGACTACAGATTGTGGGCAATCATCGACTCCGACTATGATATTAGTATAATACAGACAGTATCAACACACACCAAGGATTGCTGCCACATCCATGACAATTCCTACAATGAAACAAAAACATGGGGTGATTTGATACATCATGAAAACAAATGCACAATCCAAGGATAATGTAGACATCACGCCCTATAATCAGACCAATAGGTATGTGACCTATGTCCTGGGGTAGATGGTTTTTGGAATGTCCACCAGTTTGTGGCCACAGTGTTGACTGCTCCCTTGTATGTAACACAACTATTGAGTATGTGAAGGACATCCATATCACAGGCTATAATATATCCACAGTTCATAGCCTTCATCACACCAATAACTGAGTACAATGCACCCTTCACCATGTACCTCCCTACTAAATCTTCCTCTGATGTGCAACTGAAGTGTACCACCTTTGCCACATTAAGCTGTCACACATCTTATTGACCATACCTAGGTATTATTTTTGTTGGATAAACATTGCTGTCAATGGTGCAGAACTCCCATCAAGATATTACACCAGATGCATGTGTGATACCTGTTCCAGTGATGCACACAGTACATACACAGCTATTTGACAACATTGAAGGCATAGGTAACATTCATGACAGTGTGGATTGTGCTCTCTCTCTCTCTATATATATATATATATATATATATATATATAGATATATATATATATATATATATATATATATATATATATAGATATATATATATATATATATATATACACACACACACACACACACACACACACACACACACACACACACACACACACCAGTCAACTAGCCTGTATTTATCATGATCATAACGTCACATACAGGTATAGCAGTGCCCATCCTAACACCTCCATCAGATGTTACGGTGTCAGGACTGTGTGTTTGATTACCCTCATAGAGTGCTGTCATGTCATAATAATTGTACAAGTGTGTTTGCGTAGAACCATCTCTGATCACTCAGAATCACATATGTTATGTCAGAGACATGGGATTACTGGTGGTATTATTCTGATATTGTCCGTGATTGTACATGCTTCTTTTACTGTTGTCTATGAGCCTTTACCCGTGTACCACTTGTTGGAGGCCTCTGCTGAGATTACACTCACATTCAGGCAAATCAGTTTGCACAGCTTCATAATATGCATGCTATTGCAATTGTATATAACATCCTTGATAGATGTCTTCTGCATTGTTCATGTAAGGATGCTTAGCTCAGAAAGAGATCCTCCCCATTGTTACGTCACTTTGTGTGACAGTCACATAATACACATTTTCACTGTGCTGTCCGTACTGTACATATTGATATGTGATTGGTGTCCCTGCTGCAACTGTCATCCATTGACATGCCCTCATCTGCTGTCTATTAGGTTGTTTCACCTGTCCTCTTTCCCTGTGTTCATTCCTACAATTGTTCTGTGTTTCTCTTTTCAAAACACACACTTCCCCTAAGTGTTTATTTTACATGGCAGTCTATGTACCCTTAGAGATCATTTACATAACTTCTGTACAGAATGCCTGGAATAGGATTTCACAGTACTCTTCATTGTATACACTGTCCTGTACTGTGTTTGGACTATATATATATATATCTATATGTTAAGCCCTGGTAATCATTGTGGCATTCCATGCAATCCAGCTAACTTACTGTGCTCTGAGGTAAACAGGTTTGTTATCCATGTTGCTTTATACTGTTTCCTGGCTGGCAACATTGTTGCAAACCACGAAACTGCACTCATTTATGTTTAAACGTGGCGCGCGGCATCAATATGTAATTAGTGCTACTGCACACTGCGCATCATTGCGCACATATGAAAATTCTGTGTAGGCTTCTCGCAAAGCATACACAGAGCTTACTGAATCCCAGAGAAAGTAAACTGGAGTGCCAAGAATTGTGGCGCAATAATGTTAATCTTTCTACCACTATGCTGTCATATATATATTTCATATGGAAAATATGGAAAATATATGGGACATGCCAGGAACTACCCAAAATGGAAAGTAATAATACGTCTGAGAAGGGATAACACAAATATAGTTAGTTTGATGGAAGCATTCACCAAATGTACACAAGTCCGAGTTGATTATTCAAAATATTATTTTGAGACAGGGGTCCAGGGAAGTAAACAGTGTGGGAAGAAATAGCCAGGGAATTGTTATGGCTAGGCTTGTATAGGCCCTAGGGTTGATAGCCTAGTACCAACCTATGAACCTATGAACCTATGAGGTGGGATAGCAGGACTGGGCATGCATCAGGTCAAGATGTAAGTAGCACTTCTATTTGCCTTAAGCAATCTGTGGGATCTGTGTGAAATTTACTTATTTTTATTTATTTATTTATTTGACATTTGTTGACCAGGGTAGTCCATCTGAGCTTGTGCCCTTTTTCAGTGGAAGTGCGGGGAGCAAAGCTCCAAAATAGAAATTATACAAAAATTATATAAAAATTATACAAAAGCTAGATTCAGAAGGCAAATAATCCAATGCAAACATTTGCACTACACAAGTAAAAATAGGCAGGTTTACAAAACAAATAGTACAACAAAAAACATTATAGCACAAATAGTGCAGGCAAGATGTTCAAAGTACACAATAGCAAATTTGCAGATACAATAATATGCATATTTAACAGACTAGAGGTCATACATACGTATTTATTGTCTATGTATTTATCCGTATATATATATATATATATATATATATATATATATATATATATATATATATATATATATATATATATACATATATATATTATGTGTGTGTGTGTGTGTGTGTGTGTGTGTGTGTCTGTATAGATGTAAATATAAATATGTGGCTTTCCTACAATGCATTAAGTTTAACAGTCAGTGACTCATCCCACTGAATTCAACTCCCTGACATTAAACTTACCAATTGTTTTTTCTACAGGAAATAAGAATGTTGTGGTTTCTGTGTGCCATCAGTGAATTTCATTAACTATGTCTGTCTTTTTCTCGTCTTTCTGTAGCCATGGAATTGGCGTTATATGTTCAGTTAAGGTGTTGGTCCTTGGACACCATGTGGTGGGTACTGCTCCCACAGAAAAAAATTACTTTTACTTTTTTCATCAGGCTGAGTTCTGAACCAGTTGAACTTGGTGAGTTGAGTCCTTGTTATGATGAAACGTAACATTTTATAGGTGACACTGCCTATATAGTTCCATCCATCCCTACCAATACCTGCATCTTTATCCATATCTATATATCAATATATCCATATCTATTTATCTGTCTATATATATATATATATATATATATATACACACACACACACACACACACACACACACACACACACACACACACACACACACACACACACAACATATATACTTTTACATACATAGACAATAAATATGTATGTATAAGGAAGATTTGTGGATATTACCAGACCTTAAGCAATCTTTTTTCCACTGCTTAAGATTTTAACTCATCTAGAAGTGGAAATAAATGACTTCCCATACATAAATACACTGATTTATTCACTTGTATTTTTTCAGAATCATTCTATAAACCACAACATTAAGGATCTGGAATTATATGGCGAGTAAGAGTTTGAGAAGAACAATGCCACATAGATTTCAGAACATCAAAATCAGGTTGTCTAGCTTGAAACGGATTATTTTTTATGCACATTAGAAAAATGATTGCATGTGATGAATTGGTGAACATAGTCTGTACTGAGATGCTGCAAATCATTTTATATGGTGGTATACAGCAAGTGTATTACCTTTCAGATAATGTTCTGTTCTGCACAATATAAGCCAAGTCATAACTTTCAACCTTGCTGACAAAATATATATTTTTTCTCAGTACTATCAAGCTTAGTTGTACAGTTTGCCTGGTTGGTTAGTTTCAGAACAGCAGTGAGTGAAAATGTATTTCTTTTCTCTGAGAGTTGTAAGCATTTAGACTGAATTTTCAACAAAGGAATGTCCTTGACAGTTCTACAATAATCCAGTATATCCATTGTGGTATTGAATTAAAAACAAGATATTTCTGGAAAATCTAGAGTTACATGATATTTAGTTTACTTTACAAAAATGCATGTTCTGCACAGAAAATGAAAATTTTCTTGCCTAGCACAGATTTTTAAGACATTTTATCACTGCTGCAGTAATACAAGGCCCTTGCATACGATGCAATGATTCTCATGGCCTTTCTCTCAGTGTCACAAAATAGTTTAAAATCCGACAGGAACAAAGATACCAATTCATCAGATGGAGTGACGCCATTGTGCAAAAGCTGTCTTTTGCTGTTAAGAATCCACCAAAGCTTTATGCATGTAGTTAGTTAATTAGTTAATTGGTTATTTTATTTTAACCTAACCAGGTAGGTGAACTGGTCCAAGGAACATTTTTTTTTCAAACATGACCCAAAAACATGGCAGAAACTTAAAACACATATAACAGTATACAGAGAATAGATTACTCATTATGAAAATCAGTATTGTTACTAAAGATGAGTTCAGTTAACACTGCAACTGACACGTGACTAACACCATGAAAACATTTGCATTATTATTCTGCATTCTGGAGTTTTCAGAATCTACCTTTGATTTCATTGCTGTTTATAACTATTCTAAATACTACAAGCAAGATATTCCATAACGCTGGCAATGTTTTCAAAAATGCAGTTTCATAAAAAAGCTAGGTGAAAATGCAGTCTGCTTCAGGGTTGTACTCTAAGCCTGGTGGATCCCAAAGTAAGTACCAGCACTGCAAAATACACCTACCTCAGTGGTTCCTTCCTGCTTCATGCTAGGGCTGGAATGAACCCTTATTTTATTCTGTTTTTGAGATAGGAAATGAGCCAACTAGCCATCTTATCACTGACACTCTTGGTGTTTTAATCATGTATTAAGCAATATCCTGTGGTCATCAGTTTCAAAGGCCCATTTCAAGTACATAGAATAGAGTATCATCTAAAAGACCTGTGATACCAAATCCAGCTTTAAAGCCAAGCTGTGTGGAGAAAATAAACTACTGGTCAGTTTATTTGATCAGGTGAGAGTATGTAATCCTTTCAAGGGTTTTAGTCAGGTGATAAATATTTTATAATCAGTCTAAATTCAGCAGTTGATGGAAATGTTTATTTCTTTCTATAACTGTCTCTCCATCTTTCTCTTTATTTATTAACTTGCTTCCTTGCTTATTTGTTACCTGGGTCAGAGAACTATGAACTGGTCTATGATTTGGGCCACAGGTACATACAATAACTACGTACATAAATACATAACAAATGAACAGCAGAGAATTAAATAACACATTACACTGTAACAATGACAAGCTATGCATTAAACAAAATATGCAGTAGTAATGAACATAACAATCACATGAATCAAATATTAAATTGCTTTGCAAAACCCTAACTTTGAATTTGGAGGATAATAGTGTAGTTTAATTCAGCCATTATCCTTGAAATATAGACATTTGTAGTAACCTGTTAGGTACTCTTTCAACTTTCTTATGACGTAACTTGTTAGGTACTCACTGAACTTTCTCTTGAAATAAATCACATTTTGTTCAGACCTAATTGTATTTAGCAGACTATTCTTACTTGCTAGTGTAGTCTTTCTAAATGATCTGTCACCCACTGTCAGTTTAAATGCAAAATGTCTTAAGGTAGCACCTCTCAATTTCTTAGAACAGGAAATCTGGATAAAGCCTAATACAATCATGGGAGACAAATGCCTAAAAATAGGGATATATTTTAAATACTGCTCTTATGAATTTAGAAAGTTACTAAAACAGCAGGAGTTGTGTTAGCAATCATTTTCTGAAGGAAATTAAGTTTCAGACTTAAATGTGTGTCATTATTGAGTGACTTCAATCCTTATTGATTTAAAAAAATCTCAAATTTTATGAGGAACAGACCAAAAATATGAAGCAAAAATCTGGACATTATGTAAAAATCTGGACACTTGAGAGGTTTAGCTATGCGATCAGTAGACTTCATGGTTATTGTCAACTGATGTGCTACTGGAGGCCACTGATATCCAGTTCAATAATTTAAAAGTGAATGAATATATTTAATAGTAAGGTGGTTTCTGTAGTGATGGAGGTTATTTTGGCTTTTGTATTTTATCTTGGGAGGTTGGCATAATGGTTAAAGTGTTTACCTTATAAACACAAGGTGCAGGGTTTGATTCTGACATGGGGTAATTGGCTAGGCTTATAATAGCCCACATGGGCAGTTAGCCTAGTACTAATCTATGAACCTATGAATCTTTGAAAACGCTGGACAACAAAAATTTCTTGCATTTGTTAAAGAAGTAAACATGCAGATTTTTCTAACAGTTGTTTCTAGTAGTAGTAACAGTGTATTTATTGTCTGGTGATTGAAAGACAGTAGTGGACATATTCTGATAAAGAGATGAGAAGATTCATACCAACTGCCTTTCCTGCTTATGGGGTCAGTTGACTGTATATGTACTCATTAAGATAGTTGGGGCAACTAAAATCTTTAGTAAATGCAGAGGTGCTGATCTGCATACCCACAGCTTGCAATATCTTTCACCAATTCCCAGCATCCTTTGGATGACCTGCTAAATGCAAACCTCTCAACTGTCTATATTTTTAGAGACGCATCTAACTTTATCTCATAATTTTATTTCATCCTTACTATCCCTTGTTTGGAGCATTTTCCTTATGTATGTATGTATGTATTTAATTTATTTTTTTGCATTGCCTCTAATTCTGGTCTCCTGCAACATTATTTGACTTATTTGTAAGTAATAAGAATTTGTTACTAGAACGCGTGTGTGTGTGTGTGTGTGTGTGTGTGTGTGTGTGTGTGTGTGTGTGTGTGTGTGTGTGTGTGTGCATGTGTGTGTGTGTGTGTAAAGCTGTGTCAAAAGCCAAGCAATAGGAAGGCGGGCAGTGCAGAGCAAGTCATATCTTTCCCGGGGTGCTCAGTTATCCACTGCTAATATGTACTTACTTCCATCCCTTCCTTATTTTGCAAATGTCCTACAGTCTTCTCCTACTCCATGAACTTAACCATGCTTACAAGGGTCTATATCACCACATCGAATGGTGATAAGTTTGAACCTAAAAGTCTGAAAACCCTAAACAGCAAACTCATAGAACAGCAATTTTTTTCCCCAGGGAAAAATCGCTGCTCCGTGAAAAAAAAAATCACAACATTAAAACAAATTAAAGTGGGGGGCTTTGCCCCCACACCCCCCTCCCACTTAAATATACCAACTCTGAAATCGCACTACAGTGGAGGAAATAGCAAAGCCCCGAAGGCGGCCCACCGATTGTTTTCCCTGGGAAAAAAAATCGATGTTCTGTAACTTTGCGGTTTAGGGCTTTTGGACTTTTCGGTTCGAACAAAGGGAGTTCGAACTTATCACCATTCGATGTGATGATATAGACCCTGCTTACAATTGGGTAACTAGACTTACAGCTGGACATTATTGTAGAACATACCACACTTAACCCTCTATATTCTCAAAATGATTGTAATTTACCCATTAATGGTTCCTAATTTAGTTGACATTTGCTCATAAACTCCTATGCATTCCCAAGTCTCCTTGGTAATAATTTAGAGTGATGTAATACAGATATTACTCAGGGCTTCTACTGGACATTTAATGCAAATCCCCAAAATAGAAATAAATGTTTAATTTCTCACTTGCCAGTAAGTGCTGCCAAACTCAGGAACAAACTACATTGTTCTTTAAGAAACATCCCAACATCTATAGGTATAGGTGAATTGTCAATGTGATGTGACTAATTGCATTATCACTTGATCCTGAATTCGCTGGATGCAAGCAGACTCTTCTCTTGGGTGTTTAATACTTTCTTAATGTTTCTGATTTAACAATTCAAAATGGGCCTGACACTTATTCTTATTCCTTATTCTAGTGCCTATGAATCTTAAAATGTTATTGGTTCTTATTATGATGTATATTGCTAATTCTTGTTTGCATGTAAACCGCATTATGGAACATTCTGCAAATATTACCATTACTGGTGTTAACATGCCTTTGAAAAGTCAATAAAGATTTGGTTACTGAATAAAAGATAAATCATCACTGCCGAGCATGTTGTAAAACAGTTTTAGTAATCCATGCATCTCAAGCGCCTTGTTAACTTGTCCATTAATTTCTAGAGTCATTTAGCAAACCTTGTACGCCTATATATTTATAAGATGTTCACCAACTCCCTGTTTATACTTCAGTACTCTTATAAATATAATGGCAGGGTTTCTTTGGTGTTTACCCCCTGGACACAAACTCATTACTTGCAGCACAGAGAGCTTTCTCTCTGTGTGTAACCTATTCATTCTCAGAAGTTATGTACCCAATAGCTTCCATGCTCCTAAGGTATGCCCAGTGTGAGCCATATGCCCATCGATATTGTTTTTTGTTGAAATGTCATTGCTCTTCATTTCTGTATCTTAATTAGTTGCATTTACCTGCTGATGGAACTGTGCACGTGTATTTATTTATTGGTTGGTTGATTTATTTATTTAAATTTGTGTACTTTACTCACTCGTCTCCTCACACATTTTTTTCTTTCCTATTTTCCTGCCTCATTGATATTTTTATATGTCTACTCTGCTAATTGCAGAATCTGTGATTTGATTTGGTTGTTTAGATTACACTGCTTTTTTTGGAAATGTTGGTAACTAGTTGATCATTATTGGTAGTATCATGCATTTCATTTGTACGCCAACCTGCTTTACCTGGGGAGTAAAATCAGGTGTAGCTATTAACTCATGGCCTTACTAGTATGGAATACCCTGTGTTCACCTAACATTGTGGTTTTCCAGTATGCTCTTTAAAAGCCTTACTGCAAAGGTCAGGCAGCTTGCTGATGCTGTGTCGAATGGTGTGGCCATGACCCCTATAAGCTGCTCTGCTCTGCAGACAACTTTATGATATTTGTCCAAGTGGCCTGCATTTTTTTAATGATCAGATAAGTCATCATCTCTGTACGATGCGTGGGCCTACTATAATTCAGTTTATTAAGGCATCATGATATTTGCCCTCTTCTTCAACTCAACATCACCTTCTGATAAAATATTTAATATATCATTTTTTACATTGCACCACTGTTTAACTGTGTCCTTTCCATTAGGGTTCATAAAACAGTCTTTTCTGCCTCTCATTTTCAGTACTTCTTGACACATCGGATTAGGCGTCTATCTTGTGATATTTGCATGGTGATAATATTCTTCATTTCCCACCACATTTTGCATTCTCATTTCATTACATATCTTTAGGATACTGTATACTAGCTTCTGCAGTTACCCACATTCTCCATTAAAGAATCAGTTTTAGATAACCTAGTATTAACTTTTCCTTGTTGTAAATCAGTGCTGTGCAGCTCCATAATTGCAGAATTGTGGAATGAAACTGAGTTATTTTTGTTAAATTAGAACTTTGCAAAATAAACAGCATTTAATGTATGAATTTATCTATGCTTCATTATTTCATCTCCTCAGTTTCTATAATTGCCATTCAAGGGAAGACTTCATGACAATACAGCAAGTCTGCTAAGATCACACTCCAGGAAATAATAATAATAATAATAATAATAATAATAATAATAATAATAATAATATACTTAACTGATAACTAAAACAAAAAGAAAAAAACACTTGCCACCTTACCACGATTCTAAATTCACTAACTCAAATATCACTCAGCCTTGAAGGAATACTTCTTTACCTACATGTTCAATGATCTTGAACTTAGTGTATCTCCTGTGAGTGATAAAACTACATCTGATTGTCATGTCTTGACAAAACTACTAAACAGCAATGTTGCTGAAAAACTGACAAGCTACTGTAAGAAATTACATTATCTCATTTATATGAATCTTATCTGTATTAGTTTATGTAGAATGGGACTGAAAATGATCCTTGGGTCAGTTCATTTTTGCAATTAACAACCAAACAAATTAAATATACAAATGGACTAAATTATATTCAAACCTGATCTGAGTGCTAAAGCAAAAGATGCACTCAAAGTAGTACAGTTGGAGTATACAGTAAAATAGGAGATTGTGATGCATTTAATTATATTAACGTTTAGTACTATTATTAGAAAGCTACTTAACTCAGGCATAAACGTCTCACTGTGTGCAGTTCGTATGAGTAATCTAAAGTAACAGAGAACCAGCATGCAATGTAATCCATTAATTTGCTGGCTACTATTACAGTAAGACAACTCAGCAGAATTACCTTACCATGTTCCTATACAGTGAGTAAAGAAAACCTTACACCAATAATGGCAGGCAATGAAAAATATGTACACAATGGAAAAGCACAAAATTGCACCTTTAAACGAGTCTCCACTTCAAATAAACTGCCAAGCACTATGGTACTAATATGTCAGTTCATATCATCCAGTGCCATGCATATTGTCAGCATCTCATTATAGCCATATCTCAAAGAACCTTACTGTTTCTAGAAGGAAGTTCATTGTGCAGCTAGGTCATATTGCATTCTAGATGACAGAACAATGTAATCCATAACACTTGAGCTCTTAAACATGTGATACAGCATCTAAAACATCCATTGAATTGCTGGTGAACTGTAACAAGCACATGCATAACTGCTGTTGCCATTTTGTAACATCTTGTTTAGCACTGTATTCATAGACACATAGGTTCATTGATTCATAGTTAAGTACTATGCTAGCTGCCTTTGTGAGCCATTTTAAGCCTAGCCACTTTCTCCTTCAAAGGTGATACTCAAACCCTGTACCTTGTGTCTGTGATGTAAACACCTTAACCATTATACCAGCTCCTGACACATTTTGTGTTAACATGAAATTCTTTAAGTGGATATAGGTGAGACTGGACAACCATTCTTTGAGATGACACAAACATGAGACGCTGCATTTGGAGTATCATGTAGAATCATCATCATCATCATCAGCTCCCTTTTTCCCATTTTTTCTACATGGGGTCCGGGTATCATGTTAACTGTCACCAGCTCTCTCAATTCAGTGCCACACTCCTGCCGTCTTCAACACTCATGCCTGACTGTCCCAGATCTTCTTTCACACAATCCAGCCACCTTTTTGCTGGATGTCCTCGCTTCCTCTTACCTTCTTCCTGTCTGTCCCAAATCTTCCTCACCAGATTGTCTTCTGCTTTTCTACACATATGTCCAAACCACCATAATCTGTTCATTTGATCTTTTCTGCAATTGGAGCTACTTTGGCTTCTGCTCTTATGTCCTCATTTCTTCGTCTGTCCCACAATGTGCATCCTATCACCTTTCTCAGGCATTTCATTTCCATGACCTCTAGCTTCTTCAACTGTTCTTCCTTTACTGCCCAAGTGTCTGTACCATACAGTAGTACTGGTCGCACCACTGTCTTGTACACCTTACTTTTCAGCTTCTTTGGCATTCTTCTGTCATAAACTACCCATGATACACTATGCCAGTTGCCTGCAGCCCCTCTGATTCTAGCTTTGACCTCTTCATTCACACTATCCTTCTCCTCAACTACTCCTCCCAGATACTTGAAGCCATTTACCTGTTCCACTATCATCCCTTCTATCTCTATTCTCAGCTTCTTCTGATTTCCCCAATTTGTTGCATTACCACCATCTTATCTGTGCTTAGTTTCATCCCATGTGCCTTCAGATTTGCATTCCATCCTCCTATCCTTTGCTGAAGTTCTAGCTAAGAGTCTGCCTGTAATGCCACATTGTCTGCATGCAGCAGCTTTGTTGATGCGCCCCCTCCAACCTGTTTGCTAATGTAGTCCATCACCTCTATGAACAGCAGTGGGCTCAGAGTTGAACCCTGATGTACACCCACACACACTGGGAACCCCTCTGTGAGGCCAAACACTGTCTGTACTTGAGTTATTGGGTCCTTGTACATAGCCTGCACTAATTCTACCAATGATTCTGGGACTTCAAACCACCACAGTACTGCCCAGATCAGCTTTCTTGGGACCTTGTCATATGCTTTCTCCAAGTGTAGGAATGCCCAGTTGGACTCTCTCCTCATCTCTACCTTCTTCTCAAGTATCTGTCTCAATGCAAACATTGGGTCAATTGTGCTGCATCCTGATCTGAATCCAAACTGCTCATCTCCATCTTACATTCTACTACTCTGCGTATCCATTTATCAATCACCCACTACAGAACTTTCATGCAATGTGACAGGAGTTTGATGCCTCTGTACTGCCCAGAGCTGTGGATGTCCCCTTTGTTCTTGTATAATGGCACAAGTATGCTTATTCTCCAGTCATCGGGGATGTGCCTTTCTCTCCACACTACTATTAGTACCCTCAGGAGCCATTTCTCCCCTATCTCACCCAGCATCTTTATCATATCTGCTGTGACCTCATCTGAGCCTGCTGCTTTTCCTGACTTCATCTTCCTTAGTGCTGTTCTTACTTCTTCTAGGGTGGGCTCCTCTTCTTCTCTCTTCATAGGCTGTTTCTGGGGAAGTACAGCTTCTGTGGGGTTTTCGTCATTCAGAAACTGCTGGAAATACTCCTTCCATCTGCCTTTGATGTCCTCTGGGCTGGTGAACAGTTTGTTGCTAGCATCCCTTATGAAGGGTGCCTGAGCATCTTCTTTATCTTTCTGTCTTCGTGTTGCAACCTGATATAGTTTCTTTGTGCCCCTTACTGAGTCACTTTCCAGGAGTTGGTACAGTGCCTCTGATGCCCTATTCTTTGCTATTGCAACTTCTTTCTTAGCTTCTTTGTTAGCCAACCAGTCGTCCTTCCTAGCCTGGTCAGTCTTTTCTGTCTCCCACTTCTTCTTGCTCTCCTTTTTTTTTTGATGACTTCCTGCACTTCTGCATTCCACCACCAGCTTTCCTTATGTACCTTATTTACATACCTGGCTCAGCCACATACCTTTTCTGTAGTCCTAACACGTGCTCTTTTTAGGCGCTGCCATTCTTTTTCAACTCCACCTATTTCCTCCTCTTCTTGGGGTGCTAGAGCCCTGAGTAATTCCTTGAACTGCTGTACTTTCTCTCCAGTCAACTTCCAGGTCTTCAGCCTGGTTTCTGTTGACCTTAGAGCCTTCTCTGACCACTGCTTGCAGCTGTTGTGGCAACTAGTGGTTTATGATGTGGGCCGACTGTTTCACTTAGGATGACTTAGTAATCATGAATTCTGCCCCAGTGCCTTTTCCTTACTCGGGAAAAACAAGGTTACCCCTAGCTACCAAATAGGTGGCAATCCACTGAGCACAGAAGAAGTTATCAGGGACCTGGGGACCCAGGTTGATAGTAGTCTGTCATTCGACACCCATGTAGCTAAAGTAGTTAGGAAGTCCTTCTACATTGCCCACCTTATCATGAAGGGATTCTCATCTAGATCAAGGGAGGTCATAGTCTCCCTTTACTCATCACTCATCAGACCAATGATTGAGTACAATGCCCCATTGAATGTATCTGACCCGACACTTGCAGCAGCTGGAGAGGCCACAAAGTTCCTCACCAAAAGGATAAAGGGTCTCAAAATCTGTCCTATGCTGCCCGACTGAAAGAACTCCAGCTCTATTCAGTCAACACCGCTTTGCTCAGAGGTGACCTTTGCCTAACATACAAGGCCATGTCAAACCCAGATTTGATGAATATGCTTCACCTCAAAAATCTAGATCCATCAGAGCCGGAGACTTAAACCTCGACACAGTTATTAATAGGATGTGCTGGAGGGATAGATTCATCACCCAAAGACTCCCTATGCTGTGGAACAAAATCCCGGTACATGTGAGGCAGAGCACCTCGCTGGCCTTGTTCAAGAGAAATCTTGACCAATGGATGGGAGATCGCAGATATACCCCAGGAATTACCTCAGTGTCATTGCTCGACAGAGGCACAGCAAAATAATGGGTATAGTTCCCCATACTAAAGGGGTGGCGTAAGCCACAAAACAATGGGCTAGGCTTATAAATGCCCTCGGGCAGATAGATAAGTATGAACCTATGAACCTATGAACCTATGAACCTAAGACTACCTGAGTTGCATGTTGACTACTCTTGTACGTGATCTTGTGACTGTCTCTCTCTTTCTGAACCATGTGTTGGCTACTATCAAGCCATTTGCCAGACAGAAGTCTAGAATGGCTTCTCCTTCTTAATTCCTGTTACCCCACCCATGTGGACCCAGTCCTCATATCCTGTTCTGTCTGTCCCGATATGTGCATTCAAGTCACCCATTATCAACACCAATTCATGTTGTCCTGCTTTATCTAGCAGATCCTGCAACTGCTGTCTGAATGCACTCTTTTCCTCACTATCACAACCCTGCTGTGGGGAATAGGCTGAGATTATGAATATTGCCCTATCATTACACTGGAGTCTGACTGCCACGAGTCTGTCATCAATTCTGATGATATCCCTTACTGCCTTCTGAAGGGTCTCTCTCACCACAATTCATACACCATTTCTAGCTTGCCCTCCTCCTGAGTAGTAGACAATGGATCCCACGCCAAGTGGCTTTGCTGCACTGCCCTTCCATCTCATCTCCTGGATGCATAGGATGTCCAGCCTCCTCCGTATCATCATGTCATCCACTTCCAAACTGGGTTCTGTCATTGAACCTACATTAAGCGTAGCAATTCTCAGTTCATGCTTGGCAGGTTGGTTGGTTTTACGTCCAGCTTTCGCTCAACAGAGCTATCCCAGGTAACCCAGGCTGGGAAACTAGACACCAGCCAGCCAGTAACTTATTGACCCAGTAGCTTATTGACCCAGCAGCCCTGGGTCAATAAGCTACTGGCTGGCCTGTGTCTAGTTGCCCTGGGCAACTAGACACTGGCCAGCCAGTAGTGTATTGACCCAGGGCTGCTGGGCTTTATGTCAAGCACAGACTGGCCAATAGAGGCACATATAGCCCTCCCGCCATTAGCACGGGTCCCTGGCGTGGGTCAGAATAGGCCGGATCCTCAACAGAATGTGGTAAAGGATTACTCTTCAAGCACTTCCTTCTTAGCTTTGCATGGTACATTCTATGGGGCACATTTATCAGGCCTCTGATCCAGAATACCAATGTCTACCAGAACATACAGCAGTACCATAGAACAGTCTGCCTCAAAGAAGTGCACTTTAAGTGTTCTTTTTACAATTATACATTAGACAGAGGTTAGAGTCATTGTTGTTTGAGTAGTCTACCCCAAAGATGTGTATTTTGTGGCTTTGCCACAAGTGCATGGTTGACAGTAACCAGTGTCATTACAAATTATCTGCCCCAAAAAAGTGCTTTAGGTATACTCATTAAAGCTGTATGACTAGGTATGCACACAAGGCACCACTGTATAATTATGTTGCATGATATGTTTTATTTTTTAACATTTGTTAATGACTTCTCTCTACACTGTTTTGTAACACTTTTGTAGCATATGCAAATGATCCATCTGCAGCCTGTCCAGTACTCAGTATTCCTCATGGCTCTCAAAAACAGTTGAGTGATGTAAGTAAACGCCATGTTTGTTGAACTTATTCTTTTGAAGGTTTATATTGAGCTTTGCTGTAAGCTGATCATACAGTGCTAGTGGTTAATATATCTATACAGCTAGTGGATGTCTCATACTTGGCTATATCCCTCTCACTAATAATGCCTGTTTGTGTGTGCTGTCTAATAATGCATATGCATGACATTCTGCAGAGGGTGTGTCCAGGATGGCACAGCTGCTGCTAATGCACTTGTTAGGGAGGTTTTTTGGTTTGTTTTTGCTTTTTTTTTTTAACTGCAATTCATTGTTGTGCTGTCTGTTCCTGAGACTTGAATCATTAAAGGAGCATCTGTGTCAGTCCTGCCACATGTATTCTATCAAGTTTTTCATGCATCAGGGGTGGTAAATTAAACATTGCTAACATACAGACTCTGGCATGCTGTACTGGTATTATGTGGCAATTCACCAAAACAAAGTATGGTCAATGCACACGTTACTCAGTGTGTCAGGCATTGCTAAGTCATGAAGCCATGACTTGAGTGACTGAGCTACAGACGCAACACCATCACCGTGGATAATGCATTAATTTTCTACAATATAGTCATGGTGCATTGTCATTATATGGCAATATTATTTCAAAAGATCTGTCTTACTTTTTTAATAAGGCCATTGTACAATCCAGGATCTACAATGAAGCAACAGGGACAGTTTTCTGTCACAATGAACTTAAGAGATAGATTCTCAGTATCTGGAATGAATATAGTTTGTGCTGCTGTGAGATTAGCTGGTATCAAGCTATATCACTGCAATAATTTAATGCCCTGGACCACAGTATAATAATTATGACAAACAAGAAGTAAGTCAGTTTAACATTTTACTTTATTTCATTTAGGGGGATGTTCATTTTACATCAGAATGTGTTGTGAAAAATGCTGGCACATTCCATCTGTTTTTCTGTACCAGAATTAATTCTGCATACAGTGCAGTAACTGGACTCATTTGTGGGCTATAAGTGTGTTCAGTGGTAAGTAAAACTACTCCACTGCAATAATATCTTTTCCGTCCTGCTACTCACAGAGCTGCTGTGCTTTCAGTGTACATCTATGTAATGAGCTGTCAAATAGATTTTGTCTTTTACTGCAGGCCCACAGACACACACAGTTCCATGTTTGATGGCCCTGCTCAGTACAATGCACATATACTGGTGTGTCATCCCTTACTGCATACATGAGATTCCTTTGCATTTTGCACACTGTGATCCATTAACATTCCATATTCCACTCTAACAAAGCTGACTCACCTAGCAGGTGGCCACTCCAGAAATGTATATGAGCTGCTGCCATACAGCTAAACAAGTAAAGCTTGCATATCAATGGGCATATTTTGCATCCTGTCTTATAGAGTATAATGCTGAGAAGGAAGACTGGGAAATGCAGGTAATTTTATGACAGACTGCAGTTCTGTAGTGGTACAGGCTGACACTTGTATTTATTTTTCATTGAGGTTCATGGCATAAACTGATGTCGATTCATAAACATATGATGTTCTTTGTGTTTCACTGTTGCAGTCATCACCTGTGGGTTTTCCCTGCTGTGGTAGCCCTCGGCCAGTCAATGTTTTTCTGCGTCGGCTGCTGTTGCTTGCTGGATGACTTCAGGTCATCAGTGCTATAAAGGAAGGCAGCCAACACCATTACATCAGTCTTTCTTGCCATGAAGCCCGTAGCAGAAGCAGTTTGCAAGTGTGCCAGTTGGTCGCTACCAGAGTTTAAATTACAGCTGAAAATGTCTTAAGCTAAGTACCCCGTTGGGGATCCTTTTTTCTTGCACTAACCGATGTCCGAAAAAGATAACAATTGTCTCATCTGTAGAAAGCAAATACCACACTGAGACTTCCATTCATACTGCGTCACTTGTTTAGGCCCAGCCCACGACGTCCCCCATTGCCAGTTCTGTGCCCTCTTTAACGTGAGAACCATTTGTCGTAGAGCTCTTTTTGTAGCCAGGTATTTTTTTCTTCCATCTTTGCATTCCGAAACGGTGTCAGTCAGCCAAAAAACCATAGACATTCTGAAAAAATGTAAGGATAAAGATAGAGACAGGCTACACAAGGCTAAGCCTTCCGATGACTACCGCTAAGCAGGTCATCAGATCTTCAGAATTCAGTGAGAAGCCTTCGCAGCCCCTGATGCCTGATTTGATATCTTTGCAGGCCTCTACTGAGACTCTTTTGGAGTCTGGTATGCCATGAAAATCTTCTTCGTCTTCTGAGCCTTTGGTTGTCTCTGCCTTGGTTGGGTCCGGAGCCGCGACGCAGGCACCGGCTTCCAAGGAGGTTTTTTGCAATCTAGACAAAAAATGATGTCTTCTCCTCAAATTACCATTTCTCTCTGACCGGTGGATACTCTTAGGTTGAGAGGCAAGGCCACTCCTAGGAAAAATACCTCTAGCCACCATTTTACCCCTGCTCCACCACCCCAAGCTCAAATGTTTAAAATGGTGGAGTATCTTATCATCCTTATCAGGGGTAGTCAGGCCACAACTTCTAAAAGGAAAAGGGACCCTTTCCCTGAAATACTGATAGAACTGGAATCTGATTATTCAGATTTGGAAGAGGAATAACAACCTCTTACTGCTTATGAGGATTCAGATGCTGAGGAATCCATCCCTTCTGTCTCCCTACCAGAAGACCTTTCTTTTGGAGAAACCCTTCACACCCTCAGGGAACATTTCCAATGGGAATCCAAGGTTTTCCCTCAGTCTAAGAAAAGACCAGAAAACTGACAGGTATTACAGGGTACCAGATTCTCACAAATACCTGTAAAGAAATCCTTCTGCAGACCCTGAGGTCATTACACAGGGACCAAAAGGAGCTAAGGCTAGTTCTGCAAAGAATCCTATGCCTTCTGACAAGGACTCCAGAGCTCAAGACCGATGGGATAAAAAAGTGTACACCTCTACAGCCTTAGCTATCAGGGCACTCAACTGCCAGTTCCACATGTTAAAATATCAACAACACACTTTGGAACTACTAAAACAAAAGATTTCAACCTTTCCTGACTGTGCCAATTCTAAAGAGTTAGCAGATTTACTGCACTCTACTTATCAAGTGGCTAAACACTCTTTACACTGTAGATATGATGCCTTAGAAGCATCAAGCAGGGCAGCAGTGTCAGGATCTGTCATTAGGAGACATGCATGGTTGAAAGAACAACCTCTCCCTGGTCATGTCAGATCTAAATTACTTGATGCATCTTTGGATAAGGACCGCTTGTTTGGAGTAAAAGCACAAGAGGTGCTTAAAAAGATGGAAGACAAAGCAAAATCTATGCCAACAGTAAAATATTTCCTTCAGGTACAACCTCCTAGGTTCAGCAGGAATTTTCCCTCAAAACACTCATCCTTTCCTGCACCTAGCAGACAGGGGCAAAGTAAGCTCCGCAGGGACAGACCACTCAGACTCCTATCCCAGGGACAGCAGAGAACCAAACAGTGGACTACTTCCACTCCAAAGGCAGGGAGTTCTAAGCCATCCCTCTAAGGCAAACATTCTCAATGACTCCCACTCCCCCTCTGCCCTCTTTTCACTCACCAAAAACTAGGAGGAAGGCTCTCCCTCTACAAAGAGAGCTGGCTTTCTGTAACAAAGGACCAATGGGTATTAAAGATCATTTCTCAAGGATACAAATTCTCCTTCAATGAACCCCCAATTCTAAGAGGGTACCCAGACTTACCTCCAAATCAGTGGGCAGAGGCATTAAAACAAGTCCAAACTCTCATATCCCAAGGGGCAGTAGAAACTATCCCCTCAGACCAAACAGGCAAAGGCTTTTATTCCAGACTATTCCTTGTTCCCAGAAAAGAGGGGACTTGGTGCCCCATCCTGGATCTATCCATTCTGAACACCTTATTGGTGGTCCCCAAATTCAGAATGCTAACTTTACAGCAGCTGTTACCTATGCTGATAAAATAATCCCTGGTTAGTTACCCTAGATCTAAAAGATGCCTACTTCCTTATCCCCATAAGGGAATCCTGCAGGAAATTCCTTCATTTCAGAGCAGGCTCACAACACTTTCAGTTCTCTGCTCTACCCTTTGGCTTATCTACTGCTCCCAGGGTATTCACCAAATGCTTTGCCCCTGTCATAGCCTTTTGCAAACAGAAAAATATACAAATTTACCTTTATCTGGATGACTGCCTCATTCAGGCAGATTGCAAAGAAAAGCTCCTCAAGAACCTTCTATTTGTCAAAACCCTCCAAACCTCCTTAGGGTACACCATCAACGAGAGGAAATCAAGGCAAACACCCTCCAGGAAGATAATTTTCTTGGGGGATCTGCTGGACACAGCATCCCAAATGGCCTTCCTATCCCCAGAAAAACAGAGCTCCCTGCCTCTCTATTTTACCCAGCTGGCTTCCAGAAGTCACCTCACTGTGAGGAAGTTCCTGCAAGCCTTGGGATACATGGCATCTTGCATCCTTCTAATTCCTCTGGCCAGGCTTCACAAGAGAAAAATTCAGTGGTACCTAAAGAACCTTTGGTGTCAGCACTCTCAGCCTCCAGAGACCTCTCCACCTCTGATCCCCTGCATAAGGGCTGAGTTTCTCTGGTGGACAGGGGCCTGAACCCAGAACAATGGTCTTTCCTTCACCCTCCGCCCAACTGGGTAGACCATTACCACCAACGCCTCATACATAGCTTGGGGCGCTCACCTACAAGGCAGGTGCACCCAAGGTGTTTGGGATGCACAGCACCTTCTCTTACACATCAACCAGAAGGAAATGATGGCAGTAGAAAAGGCTCTGACATCCTTCCAACCCCATCTCAAGCCAGGTGTTCTCCTTATCAAAACAGACAACACCACAGTAATGTGGTACATCAACAAACAGGGAGGGACCCAATCTTGCCCTCTGTGCAGGCTAGCCATGAACCTCTGGCTGGCAGCCTCTTCAATGGGACTGCACCTACCTACCAGGAATCAACTGCACCCTGGCAGACTACTTAAGCAGAAACTTACTGGACTCCCATGAATGGCAGCTCCACAGAGAAATCTTTTTACAACTCACTCAGGCATGGGGCACTCCAGAGGTGGATCTATTTGCTTCTCATCCCAACCATCAGCTGAAATAATTCTGTACCAGGGAGTATGACCACCTAGCATGGAAGGTGAATGCCTTGACCTTCTCCTGGAACACCCTCTTTGTGTATGCATTCCCTCCACTGCCTCTTATCCCCAAGGTACTGATTAAAATAAGGGAGGAGAGACCAAAGGCCATCCTCATTGCTCCAGATTGGCCCCGACAACATTGGTACCCTTTACTGCGCAGCCTGACCTTACAGCCTCCCAGGCAGCTCCCCCTGATCTCAGACCTCTTAACTCGGGGGGGGGGGTGCTGCACCCAGACTTGCAGACTCTCAAACTATCAGCATGGCTAATACTCTAAAGGCAAACAAGGGACCCCTGTTAAGCAAACAGGTCAAAGACATTATCAAAGAGGCCAGAAGGCCCAGCACCAGAAAATCTTATGCAGGAAAATTGAAAAGATTCTGCTCCTGGAGTCTGTCCAGAGGGGGCAGTACCTCACAACCTTTCATCCCTCTTATCCTGGATTACCTAGTGGAGCTAATTAATAGTGGCCTCTCTTTCTCCTCAATTAAAATCCACTCATCAGCCTTTTCAGCTCATTTTGATACAGAACAGCCCCTGTTTTCCCATCCTTTGATTAAAAAATTCCTCAGAGGGACTTCTAATATTAGACCTCCCAGAAGGGCACCCACTCTAGCCTGGGACCTGAATTATGTTTTGGAAAAACTAACTTTACCACCCTTTGAACCCATTGCTTCAGCAGAACTACAATACCTCTCCTGGAAGACTGCTTTTCTCTTAGCTATCACCTCAGCTAGAAGGGTTTTGGAACTTCAAGCACTGGTGACCATTGAGCCCTTCACAGGGGGTGAGGTCCTTCCCTGAGGACTAATCCCTCCTTTATGCACAAGGTGGTATCTAATGTAACTCTTAACCAGGCCATACATTTACCCACCTTGTTTCCTATCCCTCAAAACAAGGGGGGAAGAATTCTGCACTCTCTGGATTTACACAGACAGCTCAGATACTATCTTGACCGTACTAAACTCTTCAGGAAAAGAGACCAACTACTGGTCAGCTTTGCCCCAGGGGTAGAGGGAAAGCCCATCTCCAAACAAACCATTTCCAAATGGATATCACACTGTATCCATTTCTGCTACAGTTTGCATGGGAAACCCCCCAAGTCTGTTCAAACCCATTCCACTAGGGCAGCCTCCACTTCCACAGTATTCCTCAGAGGAGTTCCCACCAGGGACATCCTGGAAGCTGCCACCTGGACTTCTGTCCATACTTTTACCAAGCATTACCACCTACCCCTATTTTCTAAGGGTAGGGCAGGGTTTGCTTCTGCAGTTCTGCAGGGCATGCTGACCCATTCCTAGGTCTCTTACACATCCTACCACCCATCTTCTCAGCTTTGTGAATCCTCCCACAGGTGATGACTGCAACAGTAAAACATGAAGAACTTAGTACAGATGTGCACACTTACCATAAATGTAGATGTTTGAGTATATTCACTGTTGCAGTCCTGGTTTCCCACCCTCCTTCCCCCTTATATCTTCTTTCTTTAGGGAGACATTAGTTTCTAATGGTGGCTTTTAGCCACCAGGACCACTTTCTATATTTACTTGGGCTTCTGACTGGTTAGGGCAAGAAAAAACTGATGTAATGGTGTCGGCTGCCTTCCTTTATAGCACTGACGACCTGATGTCATCCAGCAAGTGACAGCAGCCAATGCAGGAAAAACATTGACTCTGGTATTCGGACCGGCCGAGGGCTACCAAAGCAGTGATAACCCACAGGTGATGACTGCAACAGTGAATACACTCGAACATCTACATTTATGGTAAGTGTACACAACTGTACTTTCTCTGTAGCCATTCTACATTCTTTCTCTGCTACCAATACTGCAAGGAGACATGACCATGCTGCAAAATGTCCTGCCACAATTCCAATCCTGGAAGCAGATGCAGATAGGTTCATAGGTAATACTAAGCTAGCTGCTCTTGTGGACCATTTTAAGCCTAGACAATTTCCCTCTTGGTGCTTGAATTACCCTATCACATTTGTTGTTAGACTGACCTTACTCATCCCATGGTCAGTAACTATATATTAACCCTCCTGAGAATAACTGGGATCATACAATAGATACTTTGAGAGGACCCAAGCATGGGATAAGGCATTTAGGGGCTATCTCTGTCCATTAGTAGTACAGGGGGCAGTCCTAGGTTAACTTTTCTGTTTCCTATCCATAGATCCAAGTTCTTCTTAAACATAGACAGGGATGAGCTTTGTTTTACATGGATGGGAAGCTTTTTCCAGGGTAGCAGTACTTCCTAAGAGACATACCTGTCCCTTTAAACCCTTCTGTTGATGTTGCAGAAGTGGCTTGTATCCATAGGCCGAGTACTTCTGATGCCATTTGACTTGCTGATGTGCAATAAATCCATCAGTACTGGGTCAGAACGTGCCTTATATGCTAGGTACAGGTCACCTCTTAGCAGTCTGTAACATACTGAGGATACTGACAGAATCTGCACTGAAGCAGAATGAGTCCATGTAGGACATATTGTTTATTCTTTGTATCCTTTCAGTAAGGTATTTCTTTTTTTCCAAAAACATTTTTATTAAATTTTGTTAATAAACATGGATATAAAGTATTAAAATAAACAATATAAAACATAATAACTATTTACACTATATACAAACATCCATGATAAACATTTGTTTTATCCAAGAAAGGTAATCAATATTTATCTAACAATTTCTCCAATTTTTGGCAGGCTAGTCTTTTGTGTGTTACATTTGATGATCTCTAATAAGTAGTTTGTATTTCTTTTTTACATACATATTTTGCTATTAAAATAAATTCAGTAAACATAAGATCTTGCTTATTTTTCTAGTTCAATGTAATTACTTTTTGAGCAATAGCTAGAATTAACCAAAGAACAGATAACTGATGTCTAGGAATTACACTTGGGGTAGGGACATTGAATAATATCAAAGAGCTAGTAATTTGACAGTTGTCAGATCACAGGGCTTTTGCGGAATGTCTAAAATCACTCCAGTATTGTGTGAGACTTCTACATTCGATGAACATATGAACCCAGTTGACTTCAAGAATATCACCACACCTCCAGCATTTGCTTTCATTACTCTTGGTTATAAGGTCAATTCTGTGTGGAGTGTAAAAGCCTCTATGCATAAATCTCCAGGTATATAGTCTCCAATATAAAGATGATGAAGTGTTTTTTATTGAATTTAATAACGGTTTCTTATTATCATTAGATAAAGGTTCACCATTAATCTTTATGGAGTAATTCCAAAAAGCTTGGTCAAAAGTAATCAAGTCTTCTCATAGGATTTTATATACAGGTGATATGCTTAATTTATGTTCAATGTTCGTCGAACTGCACCATATGAATAGTTGTATCAATCTTGGTATAATATCAGTTTCCAGATTTATTGACACTCTCACTTTATTTTCAACAAACTGTCTTAAAGATTGAATACAGAGCCAGTTATCTTGACAGACATTATATCTGGCTAAGAGAAAGTTCATTGGTTGGATGTTCTTATTGTCTATAAACTGGTGCAAAAACTTTAGATTATTCTCTTTAAGATTCCGCATCTTATTGATATTGAAGGTATCTAGGCAATCTGGTGTATAAGTTATGGGAAATGTAATGAAAAAGGTGTTCTTTAGACTATAATTGTTGTCGATTATATTTTTGAAAATACAAAATATTTGGTTTATACCATGTGAGAAGTGGCTAAATTTCTTATTATATAAGCAATATTCATGGAGTATCCAAAATATTTTGTTAATTCCAAAGGTTTCCTTAAACTGGGTTTCTGAGTTCTCAGAGGAAGATATATGTATTTCATGTAGTTGTTTCCAGCTACAGGTGTATATAGATGAAATCCAGTGTAGTATTATGTTAATAATAACAGATTTGGAATATAATTCTATGTTGGAAACGCCAATCCCATTACTGTCCCAGGCTCTAACATGCCATTTCTAGGCTATTCTTGGTTACTTTAGGAACCATAGAAAAGTTAGTAATAGGGAGTCTATTTGTTTAAAGAATTTCTTAGAAGGAGGTAAAATCAATGATTGTATGTAAAATAAAATCTTGGGCAAAATAATCATTTTTATTAATGTAAGTCTGTCTTCCATGGTGAAAAACATTTTGTTCCACTTTTTAGTCAAGTCCCTGATTATAGCTACCAGTTTAGTGAAGTTAAATTTAAGTCTCATTCCATTTATTCTTAATACTTATTCCTAGATAATCTATCTTATTGTTTTGCCAGTTGAATGTATTGTATTTTTGAAAATTGCTATTTATTTTCTTATTGCTTAAAGGTATTTTTGTTTTATTTTGGTTAAAATTGAGCCCTGAGATTTTTCCAAATAGAGTTATAGCATTCGTGATATCTTGTAAAGAGCCTTCTATGTCACTGGATGTTAGTAGAATATCGTGAGCAAAAAGCTGAACTTTTGGACAGTATCCCTCATTAACTTGAAATCCTTTGATATTTGGGTTATTTTTAATAAATGAGACAAAAGGTTCCACTGATAATGCGAAAAATAATGGGGATAGAGGGCAACATTGTCTAGTTCCCTTATGATTTTTTACTGGGGATAATGGACATGAACCAATCTTAACAAATGCTTTAGAATCACTATAAATATTTAATATCAATTTAGTGAAATCTGAAGTAAAGTTAAATTCTTTAAAGATTTTTTGTAAGTACGACCAACTAAGGGAATCGAACGCCTTATCAATATCCAGACTAACAATAGTTAATTGTTTCTTGGTTTTGTTTGCAATGTCTATTAGAGATAGTAGTTTAATAATATTGTTGTGCACTTTTCTATGTAATATAAAGCCAGTTTGATCAAAGTGCATTAGATTAGGTAATATATTCTTTAGTCTTTTTGGCCAGGATAGACATGAACATTTTATAATCAATATTTAACAATGATATGGGTCTATAGGAACAACATAGTTGGGGGGGTCCTTACCTTTTTTTCAGAATGGGGGAAATTATTGAGTACTTCCACAAGGGAGGGAAAATTAAGTCTTGTTTAACCATGGAGAATGTGTTTAATAATAACTTTATTGTGTACTCTGGAAGAATTTTATATATTTCTGGGATTATACCCTCTAACTCTGGGGCTTTATTATCCTTCAGATTTTTAACTTGTTCTTTCACTTCTGCTAAGGTTAGTTCTTTATTTAGGATACTATTTTGTTGTTTTGATAACTTAGTCTTGATATTTTCTTGTAGAAATGTATCTATTACACCATCTGAATCCAGTGGTGATTGCATGTCATTGATTGACAGATAATGATTTCTAAAGGCTTCTAATATACCTCCTAAATAAGTTGTTCTTTTTACTGTGTTATTATTCTTGTATTTCATTTCATTAATGTGATTCTGTTTATTAATTTGTTTGGATCTGATAGCTAGTTTATGTAAATGTCTGGGGTTTACTGAATAGGACTGTAGTTTAATCTTTTCTAAGCTTATAGCAACCTTATGATTCAATATTTCTAAATATTTGTGGTTTAGCTTAGAAATTTCAGTAAGTACTGCTTTATCATTTGATTATAAATTTAGTTTCAACTTATCGATTTTGGCTTGTAAATCAGAAAGTTTCTTATCCCATTCCTTTCTCCATTGAAAACACCAAGCTTTAACTCAACTAAAGATGTGAACTTTTAATGCATCCCAGAGTATGATGTCTGCTACTTCACCATTATTGTTGTTTTCCATAAATGCATTTATTTCTTTTAATAACCACTCCTTAAAACTTTTCAACTTAGTAACATAGGCTGGGATTCTTTGAAAAATTATCATATCATCTTTTTTCACAGTCAAGCTGAACAAAAAGGCATTGTGGTCAGAGAGTGGACATGACTGTATTGCAACATCACTTATTTTAGAGTAAAGAGTGTTAGACACAAAAATCTTATCAATATTAGTTTGTGTGCCAAATCAGAAAGAATAATGAGTGTATTGAAGTGAATTTTGAACTCTTACATTATGTCATCATCATCATCTTCTTTTGGCTGTTCCCATTAGGGGTCGTCACAGCGGATCATCTGTTTCCATTTCTTCCTGTCCTCTGCATCTTGCTCTGTCACACCAACAGCCTGCATGTCCTCTCTCACCACATCCATAAACCTTATCTTAGGCCTTCCTCTTTTCCTCTTACCTGGCAGCTCCATCCTTAACATCCTTTTCCCAATATACCCAGCATCCCTCCTCAGCACATGTCCAAACCAACGCAATCTCGCCTCTCTTGCTTTGTCTCCAAGCTGTCCAACCTGAGCTGACCCTCTAATATATTGATTCCTAATTCTGTCCATCCTAGTCACACCCAGCACAAATCTTAACATCTTTAGCTCTGCCACATCCAGCTCTGACTCCTGCCTTTTTGTCAATGCCACCATCTCCAACCCATATAACATAGCTGGTCTCACTACTCTCTTGTAGACCTTCCCTTTCACTCTTCCTGGTACCCGTCTGTCACAAATCACTCCTGACACTCTTCTCCACCCATTCCACCCTGCCTGTACTCTCTTCTTTACCTCTCTTTCACACTCACCATTACTATGAACTGTTGATCCCAAGTACTTAAACTCATCCACGTTTACCAACTCTACTCCCTGCATCCTCACCATTCCTCTACCCTCCCTCTCATTTACACACATATATTCTGTCTTAGCCCTGCTGACCTTCATTCCTCTCCTCTCTAGAGCATATCTCCACCTCCCCAGGGTCTCATCAACCTGGTGCCTAGTCTCACTACAGATCACAATGTCATCTGCAAATATCATAGTCCACGAGGCCTCCTGTCTGATCTCATCTGTCAACCTGTCCATCACCACTGCAAATAAGAAAGGGCTCAGATCTGATCCTTGATGTAATCCCACCTCCACCTTAAACATATCTGTCACTCCCACCGCAGTCCTCACCACTGTCACACTACCCTTGTACATATCCTGTACCACTCTTACATACTTCTTGCCACTCCCGACTTCCTCATACAATACCACAACTCCTCTCTAAGCACCCTGTCATATGCTTTCTCTAAGTCCACAAAGACACAATGCAACTCATTCTGACCTTCTCTGTATTTCTCCAACAACACTCTCAGAACGAACAATGCATCTGTAGTGCTCTTTCCTGGCATGAAACCATACTGCTGATCACTAATCATCACCTCCCCTTCTTAACCTAGCTTCCACTACTCTTTCCTACAACTTCAAGCTGTGACTGATCAATTTTATCCCTCTGTAGTTACTGCAGCTCTGCACATCACCCTTATTCTTAAAGATAGGTACCAAAACACTTTTTCTCCACTCCTCAGGCATCCTATGACTTTCCAAAATTTCATTAAACAATATGGTTAAAAATTCCACTGCCATTTCTCCTAAGCACCTCCATGCTTCCACTGGTATGTCATCTGGGCCAACAGGCTTTTCATTCTTCATCCTTTTCATAGCTGTCCTTACTTCCTCCTTGCTAATCTGTTTCACTTCCTGATTCACTATCCCCACATCATCCAACCTTCTCTCTCTCTCATTCTCTGCATTCATCAGCCCCTCAAAGTACTCTTTCCATCTACTCAACACACTCTCCTCCGTTTCCCTCACTATCCTTTATCACCCTTACCTGCTGCACATCTTTCCCAGCTCTGTCCCTCTGTCTAGCCAATTGGTACAGGTCCTTTTCTCCCTCTTTAGTGTCCAATCTCTTATACAACTCTCCATATGCCTTATCCTTAGCCTTCGCCACCTCTCTCTTTGCATGCACCTCATCTCCTTATACTCATGTCTACTTTCTTCATCTCTTTGACACTCCCACTGAACTCTTACATTATGTATGTCTCTAAAATTCATTGAGGCTATAAAACTGTTTACCTTTATAGTTTGTGTCGTTAGTTTAACCTTACTATTTTTAGAGGTGTCTTCATCTGATAACAAACAATTGAAATCTCCCACCAGAATAATTTCTCCCTTTGCATGTAAAGTAATGAGATCCAAGTATTTCTTCACATATTTAGTTCCTAGACCAGGAATCCAATATGAGTTTACCACTGTGAAGCATTTCTTATTAACTTCTAGCACTACTAAGCTTAACATTCTGTCTTTATCTGAAAAGGTGTTTACAATTTTAGGTAGTATTATTCTACAGTATAAGAGTACCTCTTCTTTTGGTTCTAACGCAGGAATCCATGAGAACTGTCAAACCATTAAATGATCATTTTTGCAAATCTTTCTCCAGCAAGTGGGTTTCCTGCAAGAAGATTATCTGAGCTCTGTGCATTTTAATGAATTTAATTAAACCAGCTCTTTTGACATTGTTATTTAAGCCATTAATACTTAATGATAAGCATTTATATATCGTCATTTGTTATATTTAGAGCATCAATAATACCTTCCAAGTATAATGACTTGAAGTAATTCATGAAGTTATGTATCATGGATGAGTCAAAAATCTTTAGAAACAAATTCTGAAACCAATAACTAAGAAAACATACATACATACATGGAACCTAAAGTTCCAGGTTTAGTTAATAAATTAACTAAACCACCCTTTAACACCATCTCACACACCAAAAACATACATACATAGCTTATGCTTTAAATGTAGTATATACAAACAGTAAAGTATTTCTAAGATAACTCAAATATGAACATAAAAAAGTCCAGCAGGCAATCACAGTGGATTCGTATGTAATATTGTGTAAACCACTACTAGGTATTGGAAAATAAGGAGTCAGTTTCACCAATTAACCTAGTTGCTTTATCGGCATAAGCTTCTAATACCTATATATTTTATGTCTGTATTACAGTCTCTTGTGTTTATAACTATAGCAATAAAGAAAGAAAAAAAAGGGGGGACCATATGTTGGCCTACTAATACTAACTGAACAGAATAGAGTGACTTAGAACATTTTAACAATCCATTCATACAGTGTATGTGGTCATACAAAGAATTGAATCATAGTATCATAACTATCATTGCAACTGAGTCTGATTATATTGCTTTAAATCTGCATCAGTGAGAATACCTAATATAGATTAAAGTTGCTTAAGCATGAAAGCAACAGAAGGAAAATGAGACTCAATCCTATATATATATATATATATATATATATATATATATATATATATATATATATATATATATATCTTTGCATTCAGAATATTAAAGAAATTGGTTGTTTATGTAGTCAAATATTAAAATATTATCATTTAGGGCATGCTATCAAAGCAAAGAATGGCATCCTGTCAGACTTCAGTGTTTCAAAGCAACAGACAAAAAACAGTTACTTTTTTTTTCAGTAATTTTTTCAGCTTTACTTCCTGGTTTCTGTGATGCATTGCTCACTGTATTCCTGACTCCAGCTTGTCTAGCTTGCTGCTAGTGTCGTGTAGCTGCTCATGCATGTGAAGATACAGTCACAGACGCTTAGAAAGGCATTTTTTTTTTTTTTTTCAAATTTCAAAGTTTTTTCTCCATTCTAAAAAAAAAAAAAATAAAAAGCAGCAGCAAAAAAAACAAAAAAAAAACATGAACAGCTAAAAAAAATAATTTGGGTTATAAATTTCCCCCATAAAGCAAAAATAATAAAACTAAAACTAAAGTAGGTTAAGAATTAGAATTAGAAAATTTAGTTAATGTAAAGCACTGAATGTTGATATATTACACTAACAAATGCAGATTTTAAGTAAAGACATACATATTACTCATGATGTGAACATCTTTCAAAAATGTCAAGAGGAAACAAAACTATCTCATAAGGGTACTTTTGTTGTGGGGATTCCATACAGCGTAATCATAATAGACAAAACAGTAAACTCTAAAGTGTTACCCCACCACTAACACACATGAATGCTTTACTTTGGAAATCATGAATTAATAATAAGATAGCATGAATTTTGTATCCCAAATGAATATATAATGAAGTTAACTGTGCCCTGTTGAATTTTATGCCATTCAGCAGATTTATGAGCAACCAAGGGGTGGACCCTGGAGTTTATTTTTAGAAAAAGCTGAATTAAAATGGCAATTATTATTACAATCGTATTATAAACCAGATCTTAATGAATAATGTGCCATTAAGAAACAGTCTTTTAAGGTTAAAAGCTTTGAGTAGATGAACTAATAATTAATAATTAACTTCACTTTTTAATAAGCATAGGTTTTATATTCATTCATTTTTATATGTATAGGTAAAAAAAATTACATATTTTTAGCATAACGTATGTTTAACAATTTCTGTACTATTAGTATGCTTACATCATTTCCTTTTGAAGTTGTGATTGGAGGTGGTAACTGTTGGTGTACACTAGTAATTAACGGAGTCTCTGTATTAAATGGTGGTCTGATGACGTCTGCTATTGAGTTGATGAAAAGTGTTTTACCATTTTTAATGTTTATTAAATTTCTGTTTTAGTAAGGATCTGCTATCTTTTCACTTATTTGTTTTTTGACAGAAGGTGTGTTAGATGACAGTGTTTCACACTCCTGCCATTCTGTTTTAATGGAATGAGAAAATACCACCTCTACCTTATGTCTAGCATAACTCATATAAAGAGGAATTGAAATGAATTCTGGGAAGGATGAATGAAGCAAGAAAACAAGCTCACATTATCAAGGCAAGCCCCATAAGCTATCATTTTGTGGGAAACACATTAAGATTGTAAAAAGCCCTTTAACTGATTTTGATGCATTACACTAGCTCAAAAAAACAAAGATACAGTATAACAAAAATGTCTGAGTTCTAAGGTGGAGTTTTCCTTTAGTCAGCACCACAATGTACTTCCTACTACCCACAATTTATTTCCATTACACAAGCTTTCTCAGCTGTGCTGCCTTCACAGCTCAGGTGTCTGTACCACAGTAGTACTGGTAGAACCCCTGTTTTCAACACCATATTTTTCAGCATCTTTGGCATTCTTTTCTTACAGACAATTCCTTACACTTTGTGCCATTTGACTGCAGCCCCCAATTCTAACCTTGACCTCCTTAATCAGGTTTCCTTTCTCTTCAGTCACACCTCCCAGGTAGTGAAAGCAGGTAACTTGTTCCACCACTTTCCTTTTTGTCTCAAATTTCAGCTTCTTTCAATTTTTTCCATTTGCTGCCATGACCACTGTCTTCTATGTAGCAGTTGTATCCCTTGCACATTCAACTTTTCATTCCAGTCCTCAGTCATTAGCTGAAGTACATGTTTCAGAGTCTTCTTGTATTGCCACATTGTCTGCATATAATAGCTTTGCTGGTCTGTCCCCTCCAACCTATTTGTTGATGTAGTCTATCACCAGTTTGAACAGGATTGGGCTCAGAGCTGATTGTGAACCCTGATGTACATCTACTCCCACTGGAAACTCCATCTGTTTAATCACCATAAAACTGGTGTCATTGGACACTTGTACATAGTGTGCACTAATTATATTTATATTTCTGGGATTTTGAACTATTGTAGGACTGCTCAAATCAAATTGGCTATCTCGGGACATTGTTATTTGCTTCTGTGTCAAGGAATACTCAGTCTGACACCTTCCTCATCTCCAGCTTCATCTCCACTTTCTGTCTTACTGTAAATACCAAGTCCTTCATACTGTGTAGATATGTGAATTTAAAAAAAATCATCTCTTCTCTTACTTTCTACTACACTTCGTATCCATTTATCAATCATCCTACCTAACACTTTCATGTAGTTTGGCAGGAATTTGATCCCTTTGTTCTGCCAACAATTGTGAGTATCCATTTTGTTCTTGGCACCAGAATGCTTATTTTTCAGTTCTCTGGAATGCACCTTTCTCTGCACCAGTAAAAGTACTCTCAGAAGCTATTTCTCCCCTTATGGTTCCAATGGCCTGATGTCATCTGCTATAACTTCCCCCCAGCCTGCTGCTTTCCCTGCCTTCATTATTCTTAGTGCAGTTAATACTTCTTCGAAAGTGGGTTATACTTCCCCGTTCATCATAGGCTGTAGCTGGCAGTACAGCTTCTGTAGGGTTTTCTTCATTTAGAAGCTGCTTGAAGTACTCCTTCTATCAACCCTTGATGCCATCTGGATTGGTGAGTAGATCATTGATGCTGTCCTCCATCAATGGTATCTGGTGGATATCTTCATTATCCTTCTCTCACTGGCTTGCAATCTAATAGAACTTCTGTGTGTCACTCGTACTGATGCAACAAAATCTGCTATGATCCTGGCCTCAGTTTCTGTTCGGTTTGATTCAACTGTGCATTGCTTTTCAGGTTACTATTAATTATCTGCTTTACTGGAACGTTCCCATGCTTCTGTGCCACTGTTCCACATTTTACATCCATTTGACTCTTTGCTGGCTAGGTTTACTTTGAAGAGATGGTTGATGCCCATGACCACGATCTTTTCTCATACATTTTTCTTCAAAGCAGCTGTCTCTTGCATAGTAATTTTATTAGTTTTATAAATGTAATTAGATATCTAAAGCAAAATTCTGTTCAATATTTATCATTTATTTCATATTTAGAAACACTATTATTTACTTTGAAATAATATAACTTATTTTGCTATAAAAATTCCAAAATTGATGTTTAGAAAGCTAACGTAGTCCAAAGGTGGTGATGAATTACACATGAAAGTTATACAACTAGTGGCATAGTACATTCACCATGAAATGTAATATTAGATAATAACTTCACTCAATCTAATGTAATTAATTTATTTTGATGAATGGGAAGAGCAAGAAAAACGATAGCCTTTCCTAACAATGTACAGTATCAGCTTGAGAGCTACACTGGGCCTTGATTACATTACAGGTGCAACATGCACCATGTAGCACCTCTGACATAGTTGCTTCCTTATAAGATACCTCCACTGTTCCTGGTAGTATTAGAGGACATTATGTGCCATCCGAGGTGTTACAGCATGCAAATGAGAACTGCAGTCACTCTACTAAATACGGTTAAGTGGAAATACCTGCTGTATCTACATCAACTTTCTGAAATATTCCTGCAGCTGGGAGGCAGAGGGATATAGAAACTTTAGTAACCAGGAGGCTCGGCAGTTCTTGTTATACCAAGTCATAGATGTAGCACAGGCTGGCTCTGATAAGGTTACACACACTGAAGTGCTTCTGGCTGTATAGTGCAAAGCAGTTATGACCTGCATGGAAATCAACATTGGTGTGGCCCAGCTGCCCATGCAACAATGCTGTCTGGCATATTTTATTCATGTCCTGCAGTATCAGTCCCCTAATACCAAATCATGTGCTATCCAATTCAGTGCTGTTCAGCTTCATGCACTGCACACTCCGACAGCATACACTATCATTTGCCCACCAATTATCATATCTTTTTTTATATTTTCCAAACAGTTGGCCACTGGCCTGTGACATGCTATTTTTCATGCTGCCATCGTTCATCTGCATTGCTCCATCTCTCTTTGGTTGATGGAATATATGCACTGCAAGCATACCTTGCCCTTCATTTATATGTATTTATCAGCTGCAAATTACTTACACAATATTAATGCAAATATATGTAGGGTTATGCCTTTTGAGGCCTGTTTACGATACCATCTGGCTGAATAAGTGCAGTGCATTCCAAGTCCTCAGTCAATGGGATAAAAACAGAGGTCAAGGTAATTATTCAGATATAATACAGTTACTACCCTTCCGTAAAGAGGTAGTAAGGCTGGTTTTCACATGCACATAACTCTGCCAAGCTATACAGTGTAGAATGGAGTTCATGTCTCAAAAGAAATATATGCCAGTTATGCTTTATTCATTGATAGAACAGAACTGCAGAAGCAGGATTTTGGTAAAAATACACAATAATATATTCAAGATAGAGGATCATACTTAGGAATACCTCATCAACTAGGGGCAGTCTGAGGCCAAACAATGCAGGAAGATGGCATTATTACCTCAATAAAGCATAGCACTCCCAAATACTGTCCTTCCCGGGAAGGTAGTATTATGCTTAGAAAATGTGCTGTCTGTAACTTATTCTTCTTCTTCTGAAGTTTTTTTCTAGCTCCTTTTTTCCCCATGCTTGCTGGCCGTCGAACCTCCCCAAATCAGACTCTGTCTATTCTTTGTCCTATTAAGCACAGGTGTGAGAATCATCCAGAAGGTCCCTCATTCAGTTAGCCATGAGGGTAGTTTGTGACCTTGTCAGCATCTTGGCAATGAAAACATATTTAGGGTGGGGAACTTGTATCCCAGATCACCACATGGACCACAATTCGCTATTCCAATTTGAATCCACACTCGCGGTGACAGTTACTAACCCTCTCCTGGACTCTTGCTTTGCAGCAACCCCTCCACTCTTCTCTGAGAGGCCGTACCACTAGATGGTTCCAATCCACCCATTCCTAACTTAGGACTGGCAAGCTTAGCCTTTCCACACCAGCTCCATCAGACTCCTAAACCACTAACCAAACTCAGGTTGTCTGGGTTACAGTCTGGGCTTTATCTCTCAATGCCAATGGACCAGGATATATATATTTTATTTTAATTATCTTCATAGTTAGATGTTTCTTCTTTTTCATAAAATAGTTCCTCTATCAAGTTTTAGTTGGCTGAAATATGCAGGTCACATCGACACTGACACTCACCTTTCAAAATCTGAGTCATCACTGATGTTTACTGTTTTGCAAGTTCATTATTTTAGCATTGATATACATTTTGGAGTACTGATATTTTAGCATGAATATATATTTTGGAGTACTGCCAACTTTTCATGCCAATAATGTAGATGTGACATCTTCAATAGTTTCATAGCTTTATAGATAATGACAACAGCTAGAGATTGAACAGTTCTGGTGAAAGAAGTTTACACTTGAACTAATAGCTGTGCTTTTATTACACTGTGTTTCACAGTCATATACGTAGACATCAGATGCTCCAATCTTCCCATTATAACCATTGTTCTCTATATGATAAAGCAGGACATAATGAAACTATTAAGACAAAACTTTTATCTGTTCCTGTTATCTGGACCTGTTCTACCAAGGATAGAACACCATTCAAACTAAGGGGAGTTTTACATATACACCACATGCACACATGTGAGCCTGCAGACAACCTCATACCATTAGTACAAATAATGACAAATCTAAACATATCAGGGACTCAAAAATGTTTTTATTGTACTGTTGTGGCTTCATGTATGGATAGCTAGAAGACGTAATAAGCCATAAGTCTTCAGTAAATGCATTCAGACTTAATGTGATCCCATCCTTTTTTTTTTTTTTTTTTTTTTTTTTTTTTTGCAGGTACATGAATTTTTTACTCTATTTTAGCTCCTCTCTGCTGACTGTCAGCTTCTATCAGGATCTTACTTCATCCAACATGTCTAGTGAACTTCCTTAATTCCCTCACCTCAGACTACCTTCTAAACCATTTAGGCCAATGCACTCATACATGATTTAAAAGTAAAAATTTGTGGTCATTCAGAAGCTATGTAGCGGAAACACTGGTATGTCTTTAAAGGGTCATTTGCATATATTCCATGGACTTCCACTACAGGAGGTTTAAAGTATTACATAGGTATTACATAGTGGAGACTCTAGCTTGGCTGGGGTCTTTTTTGCTATTTGACTTTTTACCCTTTGGCTTGAATCTTTTTATTTTTAGATGAACATACAACTGTGCAGCTACCCTGTAATTGCCTTGACCCCTTATAACTCAGCTGTAACCTACCCTTCTTCATGGATAAGATGAGCAGCACTTCTAACATTTCACAATCTCCTGTGCTGCTTCTCAAAATACGCCTGGAGATGAAACATCTAGTCCCTTCATCTTATCCTACCACAGCCTGTCCTACCTCTTCTAGAGTTCTGTCATGGTCAATCACCCTATCTCTACAGGTACCCCACTCTTAATCTCCATGCCCTCTCTCCCCAGCAATCTTATTCCCTTTTTAGAGGTAGATATTGATGCAGACATCTGTTTAGTATGTCTTCTTATTTCCTTCCTTATTTCTCATGCAGTCGTGTTCCAGTACTTATTTATTTATACTTTTACCTGTTTATACCTCTTTATAGACACAGACATACATGCACATACATAGCATAGATACAGGCAATATATATAGCTATACATCTCTCTCTCTCTCTCTCTATATATATATATATATATATATATATATATATATATATATATATATATATATATATATATATATATATATATATATATATCTTTATGGATTCACTTCAGAATCTCAAAATTCCGAAACATCAAATGTCATATGATTGAGACCATATGATCAATGTTTTGGAATATCAAAATTCCAAAACAAAAAAAAAAAAACAACTATTTAAACGTTTGCAGCCACCACTACTTAAATAACGTTTGCAGCCACCACTACTTAAATATACCAACTCCGAGATCGGACTACAGCGAGGAAAAGGGCAATCTCACATTCCACACTGTATGCAGATCTCTGTTCAGAATTTCGAAATTTTGAAACCTCGATCATATGTTCTCGACCATATGAATTTCGAAATTTCAGGATTTCGAGATTCTGAAGGGAATCCATATATATATATATATATATATATATATATGTGTGTGTGTGTGTGTGTGTGTGTGTGTGTATGAGTGCCGTATATTTGGTCAAACTTTCCAATAGTTGAAGGATTGTTTTATTTTCAGAACTGCTCAAATGTACAGTATGTCAAGTGGAGGAATAGTCAAAGTGTAAAACAATGAATATAATTTAAGTGGGAAAGAGTAGTGAGCAGTGATGACAACTGCCTGCATTGGGGGGGGTTGAGTGGGTTTCTGCTTATGCTTGTAGGTTACTGTTAGAGTACAGGCTAGGAAAGATGATGGAAGTGTTAATATGTGTGGGTACTGGTATTTTTACAGTGTGCATGTGTGTGTGTGTGTCTGTATCTTGTTTAGTGGTTCTGCCAGGAGAAAAGTGTTTAGTACCCTAATGGTTAAGCATAAATGAGTAAGGTGGTGCGGGTGAGAATGAAGGAATGATTGGAATATTTACACTCTGACAACTTTACTGTAATTTGCTTCATTAAGCATATATAAACTAGGCATAACTGCTAGCATTAGTACATTATGTATAATGTTATGATGAACACAAATTGAGGTTCTTGGCATTGGTTTATACATTGAACAGTGAGTCCATTGAGGGTAAGCTTGGTGTTGAAGCACAACTTATACAAAGTATATCCAGTGATGTGGAGAACAGAAACAGGATACATACAAGATTTAACAGATAACAGTGATAAATATGTTGCAACTAGCTGATAGATGAGATTTGTACCAAAAGCAAGATGGAAGAGCCCCAGGTGAACTAATGTAACATTTGATAGAATTTATGGAAAGGACAGTCAACAGATGAAGGGAAAGAGGATGAGAAAAGTAAGTAGAATGACAGTAAAACAGAAGGAGAGAAAGAAAGAGAAAATAGAAGAACAGTGAGTAAGACTTAGAAGTTATAAGAATTCACATAGTGGTAAAGATAGGGGTGGTAACAGAGATGAGACAGGAAGTAAGTGAATGTAATAGATGTTACATACAATGAACCGGCTGATGTGAGAGACAGAACATAGGAAGAGTTGGTGGGATGTGTAGGAATGGAAATGGGAATAGCTGACAGGATATGGGATGGACGTTCAGTGAACAGAGAAATGTATGGAAGGTAAAAGCATATGAAGGCTTGTGACTGACTAGATCAAGTAATTCCATTGTTATAATACCAGTTACTGGTGAAGCGACTCATCATGGCATGGCTGAAACCTTGTTTATAGGTAAGTTTCTAAACATAAACAGGGAGTTTTCCCAGGTTTCTATGTATCTGAAGTATACCACACCTTTCCCCTTCATTTCACTCTGTTTCTCAGCTGCTGTCTATCCATCCCTTGCCATACATTTCTTTAACTCCTTTTAATCTTTTCTTTAGTCACCCCCTGCAGAGTTCTTCCTAAATGCTCCCTTTTCATCCTTACTGCTCTTGTTAATTCCATTGTATTTTTTCATCCCTCTTCCTGATTTTCCTTTCCCCCTCACACATTCCCATGCTTTCCTATATGGTTTCTTCAATGCATCATCACATGATTCTGCTGACATTGTCACATTCCACACCAATGGAATTAATTCTTTAGCTCCTAATTTCCAGAAGTCTAACCTCTGTGATCCTAGATCGTTATTTTCATTCCTTTGTTTTTTTTCTCTTTTGCTAGTACTGTTAACTAAAGTGATAGACAACCATTTTATGCAAACAGCCCTGTCATCTTCATTTTTTCACTACATCCCCTTTTGCAAAGACCACATATCAAATTTTATTATATCACATGTTGTCTCTAAATTTTACTTCGTCTGCTCTTATTAGTGTCTGAATTGTGATTTAATTCTTTATTACTAAGACAGAACTTTGAAATTAACACATATTAGGCTTAAGTCATCCTTTAGTATAATGCCCTTCTTCCACCACCATCCCCTGATTTTTCCAGAAGCTTCTTGCTGGTCTCCTGCCTCCACTGAATTGCATACTGTGTCTGTCCACCATTGCATCAGTACTTGACCACAGACTCTGTCCCACTTTTTCATTTCAGTCCTCGGTGACCGTTTATTTTCCAGTAAGCATTCTATTCTTTATCTTATATTTACTGCTACTCCTCCACCTTTTCTGTCTTTAGTAAACAATCTAAACCCTGGCATTATCACATCATTAGGGACTGCTGGCAAAATCTTCGTCACTCCTTCCAGCTCTGTCCTTCCTTCTTATGTTATTTTGTCATTTATGTTTCTTCTTGGACACTAAGCATAGCACAACACTATGTTGCATTGACTTTCTTCTGTTACCACTCTCACATAACTTACTTCTGCCTCCGTGTCACTTCCCCCTTCTCTTCTTACCTGTCTTCCTCTTCATCCAGCCTCAAGTCATGCATCATTTCATTCCTACTACCCTTTTATTCGAATGAAATATAATAGCTGAGACCTTCGTCTAGCTTTACTGCCCCTCTGTTTTGCAGCTAAAGCCTATCCATTATATGCATACACATCTTTCTATAATGTATCCGCACAAACTTCACTTACCTTGCAAACTTGCTCACGGCACCACCTCATGCATCTATATTTCTGATTATCTATCTATCTATCTATCTATCTATCTATCTATCTATCTATCTATCTATCTATCTATATATCTGTCTATCTATCTATCTATCTATCTATCTATCTATCTATCTATCTATCTATCTATCTATCTATCCATCCATCCATGCCTCCATAATATTCCTATGTCCCATCACTGCAACATAGCATAATAAAATATACATAAGTCAATTCATAACTAATAAACATATGGAAAACTAGGAACATCAAAATATTCTCCAAATACACATCATGTTTTATGATCTGGATTACCAGCTGCAATGGACACTGCATATTTAAAAGGTACCTTGTCAGGTAAGACAGGTTTTCACTTCCAGTGTCCCTGTTTCTCTTTCTTAACAAGACAGCATAATGTAAAAGTATGCATAAACTCACACAAGGGGTAGTAATATTGAAATACATGATGGTAATGCAAGCTACTGTTTAGAATATGGTGGTGACGTATATTCTGTTAGAAATGTGTGTTCCTTCTTTAAGAAAAAACTAAGTACACTATTTAAATTATTCATTCATTTTCTAAAAATGAAATCAGTGTGTCAAGCCAGTTAAACTGATGGACATTTCATAAGCTTTCCTTCTAGTATTTGAAATCACATTTAATTGGTTGCTGACTGATGACACATTTAATATTTTTGTATGTAAATTTCATTAAAGACATTTGTATCATTTCTTATGTTTAATGCTCAGCTGGCACAGGTTCGTAGGTGATTAGTTGGCTAGACATGCTTCCCAAATGTATCTGACAAGCTGGTTTGGGCATGGGTCATCAAGCATTTACAGGTTGTCTCTTTCTAATAGACCAGGAGTAAATTTTTGATTCCTCATCCACTGGTCCAAGTTACACTTCAATTCAGTTAGGGAAGAATTCTACTTCACCTAGATGGGAAATCTGTTTCAGAGATGAGATGGTCTCTGAGACACATAACTGTCTCTCCAACATATCCTGTTTATGTTGCAGAGATGTTTAGGTTCCTACATCAGCTAATTATGATATTTGTTTTGTGGATGTGGAGCAGGTCCATCAGATTGGGATCAGAGCATGCTTTGTAGGCCAAGTATAACTGCCTTACCTTGTATTTGCTCTGATTATAAAGAAAAATTCATGGAATCGTAAAAAAAGCATATAGCTTTCCTAATCATAGGTTGCCATAAACAAAAATTCTAAGGTGAAAAAATATGTAAAAGTTTCAACAATGCATAGGACCATCAGGTAGCTATGGTATTGACAAAATCTTTCTGTGTGGTTCAACTTACAATTAAAGGCATAGCATCACGGTCAAAGGAAGTCATAGTGCCACTGCACTCTATCCTCATCAAGCCCATAATTGAGTATAATGCTCCCTTCTGCATGTACCTAACCAGATATTTATACCAACTGGACCGGCCTCAAGAGGTTTCCCACTAAAAACAATACAATGCATAACACACATGTCTTATGCAGACCGACAAAGGCCCTATCCCTATAATAAGTCTTATATTGTTTATTGAAAAGTGAGAAATGGCTGACCTACAAGGCCATTCCAGCTCTGATGAAAATGTTACATATTCACAAGAAAAAGTATACGAGGGTTATGCATTCCATGGAGCTGTACCTTATTTATGACTCTAACGGAACTTGCTGAAAAGACAGATTTGTATCCCAAAGGCTACCTCTTCTATGGAATAAACTTCCCATCTTCATAAAACAGACCTGTCCCTCACTCTATACAAGCATAATTTAGATAAATGGATGGATAACCATAAATTCACTCCTGGAGTACTGCCAATGTCCCTTATGGACAGAGGCAGTCTGTAAAATGATGCAGGGCTCCAACACCTAAAGACCCACTACCTTGATACCCCATCCCATATCTGGGGAATTAAAATACAATATTGTCATATCCTGGGTATTATTCTGTAAGCTTGTAAAGGCTCTTGTGCCATTATCCTAGTAATCACCTATGAACTTATGTCAACAATGTTCTTTGTTAGAAGCCAGTGCTGTACTGTAAAGAGATTATGCATTAACTATAGCCCAGGCAACCTGGATTTAATTAGTGGCTAGGCTATTTGAGACACTGGCAGAGAGGGATGGGTATGCCTATTCCAGGGAGAGGGACATTCATCTTGGTGCTCACTGAGCCATGGACCACAAAGGGGAAAGTACACACTGCATGATTCTGGGATGGGCATAATGAAGAGGAAGTAACAAGAAGGTAGATCATAACAAAAAATCCCTCCTTCTTTTGGAAGCAGTTGCTGACAAGACCCCCAGGATACTCTTAAGACACTATCCATAAGCTAAGAAAATCAGTATTAGTCTGGGAAATAAAGGGAAGGATTGATCCCAGGACACTCAAGTTTCACACTATCCCTAGCCAAAGAGAATGGGCATTAGTCTGCGGGATGAAGGAATGGGGCTGGTAAACTCAGCGATGGAAGGGGACTGGGGTATAAATCTAGAAAGAATGACACGGGGAGGGCAAAAACTTTTCTTGGTTATAAACCTCTGAGGCCACCCCAGTTGTATAATATGTCTAGGAATTTGTATCTTGAGGGGGAGTTATACTGAATAACTGATCTAATTAGAGCTACATAAAGAAGTATAATAACTTCTTCTGACCTGGATGATGTGCCTTTAGATTTTAGTTGTGATAAATAGAAAGATTTTCTTACTACTGCTTCATGCTGTCAAAGGGAAGGAAGTTATCAATTCAGGTTCCAAGATCCCTGACTACATTATCATTTGGGAGAGGAGTACTGGTTGTTCTGTATACCTGGGGAGAGTAGTTTAACAAATGTGGCAATATTACACTTTTTACATTTAATGCTAGCTTTTCTTTGTATACCATTTTTTATAAGGATTGCTTCCAGTTGTAATGAAGGGCATGAGTGGGAGCTTTGACAATATCTTAGTTTCTTACAGTCATTTGCATGGTAGTTTACACCTTGTATTCCATGTCATTAGGGACCCCGTCCTCCTTGATCTCCTGTATCTTTGCAAGGCAAATAGTTCTGCTACTGCTATAAATAGGAACTTAAATATTCACCAGCACATAAACAAAATATGCTGAAGAGACAGATTTAATAAGCAGTGCCTACCCCACCTCTAGAACAACTTTCTGCTGCAAGTTAAACAAAATGACACCCTACCATACTTTGCATCAATCCCGGATGATTAGATGGGAACACATAAAGTTACTCCAGGATTGACTGGCTTTGCCCCTCTTGAGAAGATGAGTACAGCATGACAATGGGTATTGGCAAGGGGTAAATGGTCGTGAATCAATTGTCTATAATCTTATATTATCCTGTGATATTAATTGAGCCACTTAGCAGGTTTCTTAATGTTATTCCCAGTAGTTTGCATCCCACCTCACCAGTCCTTCCTATCAAGATCAGCATTCATCACCAGCTGGTAGAAAAATTGCTTACTATTAATTCCTGCAGCATACAAGTACAGTAAAAATAAAGCCTCTGGTCCTGCCCACTATGCCCGGCTAAGAAAAATATGCCTCCTTTACTTGATGTCTCCCCAAAAAAGTTTCTGTTCTATCCATCACATTTCAGAATAACTACTTCAGCACTATCTCACAGTCAATGACTATCTCATTTTCCCTGCACTGGTACTGAATACGTTTTATACTTTCATCTAAGAATATTTGCCAGTCCCAGTACTAACACCATACTAACATTAATAACAGGTATGGCCTGCATAACTTCATACAAATATTCCTCCTGAAGTCCATCCATCTCCCATAAGTTAGTTTATTTTGGACTATCATAAAGGAACTGACATGTCACTGTTATACCATCTGTTAATTACCCATCACTCTACCCCAGTAGGCCATTCTATTTTCCTTAGATAGGAATGTCTATTTATCTTGCAGCAAAATAAGTTTGAAAATATCCATATGAGCTACATAACCTACTGCAAGCTGCAGGGAAATACAAATACTGTTCATCTTCCTTGCTAATATTTATTAATTCTGTTTAAATATAAAATCAATATCCTGCCACAATCCAGTCTACTGATGTCTGTCTCGTCACATTTGCACATTTCCAGCTCAATAGGTGAATCATGGCATCCATGTCAAGAACACATAATTTAGGGTTATCGTTGGTGAGATGATCATAACTCTTTGTAGTGCATGGAGCTTTATCTGTTCCAGATACTACTAGTTACAGGGAAAACTGCAAAGATTTTGCTGGCTTTCAAAGCCATAAAACACTTAATGGCTGGTGTCAGGAAGGCAGTGTAATGCTGTATGTCATGTTTACACTTACTTTTCATGCCTCTCCACTGCCATATTTTCAAAGAATGTCCAGATATTGCTTTATATTTTTATATCTTTGGTTTGTTCCTCATAAAATCTGTGGTGTTCGGACAAACCACTGAGGAAAAAAGTCACTAAATAATGCATTGGTGTTTCAGAATTCATATCCTTCAGAAAGTACATGCGAAGACAAATCCAGTTATTCTAGCAAGTTTCTAAATTAATTACAGGAACTTAGGGGAACGTTACAGGAATGGACAGTATGCCAAAACATTTTTTATTCTGCTACTGTCATTTTTGCAAGTCAATACAGGCAGATTTCACTATCTAGCATGGGACCTGACCTTAACAACTTTCGTAGAGGGTGTTTAACATTTGTTAAAGTCGGGTTGCTCACCATTCTGACTTGTCTTTTTCAGAATATGAGAGAGTAATCAGCATACTCCATGCACTAGAATAATTTGTTCTGTATAACTAAATGTGAAGGGTGGTAAATACAGTGACAGATGGAAAATAACTTACTTTGAAGTGTGGGAGCATTTTTAGTTTAACAAAAGCACTGCAGAGAAGTAATGGAAAAGCATAGATTTGCCATTATGTAACAGATATTTATTCATCCAAAAGGATAATGATTGCTCAGTCTCTGATCAGTCAGGATATTATACTTTTTGGTGTTGCACCATTACAGCTGCTTACTCTGTATTCTGTTATGCATGGTGCTTTTCAGCCAGTGCACAGGCTTTATCAAGGGCAGTGTACATTAGGTACCAGACAAATTTCCACTTCTATATAGCATGTAGTTCACCTGATAACATAAAGTGGCAAGTCCTTTAGTTTTTCCTTCCCAAGGGCAGCAAAACATGAAGCACTGCATATGTCGTGTAATCTAATTTTATATCCAAGTGCGTCAGAGTCAACTGTCTGACTTTCCCCCTGGGATGCCTTCAGTGCTAAATTGCTTGTTAAGGAAAACATGCCTTTTCAAGAGAATAGATTTTCATTTTCCCTTAGATGATAAAAGTGCTTGTCATCATTTGTAACAGTAAATGTCCACTAGCTTTGTCTCGTGAATGCATCAAATATGTCAGGAATACTTAATACATTAAGCCTTGAAGAGTTACAAAGTAGATGTGAACTATCTTAACAACTGCTTTAAGTCTTAACAGTGTATGTAGTTCCTAAAATGTAACCTGCAGTACTTTGTATTTATGTGGTTACATTTTGGAATTAAAATAATAATCTCTATTTCACATGTTACTGCATGTTATTGGATCTAGCTAGATTTATAAATTTTTCCTTCAGTTATGCATTTCCTTACAATACAAGATATGCACAAAGCCATAAGAAAATATGTTCTAACACATACCATTAATTACACTTCCAAATGTTGTAGCGTTTTCATTGCCATCTTTAGTTGCTCTTTTGACAAAGATATGTTATGTAGCTGGTTATTAGGTTATTGAACTGGATTGAAGAGGCTTGCCAACAACAGCCAAAACCCAAAACACACAAATACACTGAATTAAAGAGCAGGCAGTACAGTGGCATATAATATGCATACAGTTTATTGCCATTTACAGAAGCAACCTGAAGACAAAGTACAATTTTTGCATGCATTTAACAATAAACAAAAGCTAACACCCCAGCCACCTAATTACACTTGGTAAAATATAAGTTAACATAAAGAGCTATTCCATATAGTATACAAGACAACATAATTTGTGCTTACAACATGTAGAAGTTTAAACATAATTCTCAGGCTTCTCAACTATGAATAAAGGCTAGCACACCAGCATTTTAAATAAGCAATAATGCCTGACAGGGTGTGTGTTAATGTGTAATTAACACCCACCCAGGGGTGTTATGAGGCCTGATGCCGCAGTGGAGGTTATCTGGTTATCTCCGTTCAGCCATGGCCTCGTCTGTGGTTCAGAAACATGGCTAAAAACACTTATAACTGACATTGAAGTTGTGCTCCTCTTTTATAATATCCTTTATTGTTACAGCACCTACAAAACTGCAGATAAAACTGCAGTCTTTAACCATAAGTCAGATGAATGCCCCAACCAACGACTTTGCCTACATCACACCAAATGTTCCCATATCTAATGTGGAGAACACCTTATCCTTGATTAACATTAAAGTTAAAGTTAATAAAATTGCCCTAGTTGATTATAAAACTACATTGATGAATATGGATCCTTATTTCCAGCCATCTCATAGGTTTATAAGTTCATAGGTTCTTGCTAAGCTTACAGGAAAGGAGACCATCAAGACCAGCCACATCACCCAGTGCTGATGGGAGACTAACAATGTCTGCACAATCATTATCAGTTAGAAGCCAAATGGATTCACCAGCAACAAATAAGCTGTGCAAGGTAAAAAGATTTTCTAACCACCACAAAGTCATGGTGGTCAAAGGAGACGATTTACCTTAATGGCAGCACAGTGAATTCACATATGCAAAAAGTATACCCATAGTCTGGCAGCTAGTACAAAGGATTATGGTTATAAGCTGTAAACAAATGGCTTCCTGTGGTACAGGGTTTGATTTCCTCAGCTTTCATTTGGCTACTGTGTAACCCTGAACAAGTGACTTAACTAGCATTGCTATGAATTATTTGGGAATTTGAGCTAAGATCCTTAATAGTTGTCTGGACTATGTGACTAGTAAATGAACATAACAGCAACCACAAATAGGGTGGTCAGGATTATTTACTAAAATACTTTATTAAAAAAGAACTTCCGTAGTGCCTCGGCTCAAAAGCCTTTACAGAGTACAAACCCTTATTAAGATACAAACATTTATATATACAAAAAAATCATTCAATTAAACCATTAAATAATTAAATAATTGTGGTAAGTTTTATATTGGGGAAAGTAAAAGGCCTTTTGCTGTATGACTAAAGGAACATGTTAGAGATATCAAAAATGTAATATAGAAAGTCCTATAGCTGTTCACTTTAAAGACCATCATAATGAGGAAGTACAGGGTTTGCAGGCTACTGAATTAGAACAAATAACTTATGAACCCTTTGATGTTTTCGATATTAAAAGCAGACTTCATAAAAAAGAGTCAATTTTTATTTTGAAATTTGAGACTTTGTCCATAGGTTCATTGGTAGGTACTAGGCTATAGGCCCAAGGGCCTACGTAAGCCTAGCTAACAAGGTTCCCTAGCTTATGCCACCCAAGAAAGTTATTTTCCTATGCCCCTGTTGAGCAGAGCCACAGAAGTGATCCCCAGGGTGTATTTCCTATTTCCCATCCACTCATCAAGATTTTTCTTGAAGAGTGCTAATGAGGAACTTTGCTTGACATAGATGGGTAGCTTGTTCCAGAGTATGGGAAGTCTCTGTGACAGGAATCTATCCCTCCAGCATGTCCTGTTTATTGTGGTGACAAGGTTTAGGTCCTTAGAGAGTGTAGCTCAGAGGGATTCCGCTTTCTTTAGGTGTAGCATGTCCAACAGCTCTGGGTTTGACACAGCTTTATATGTTAGGCAGAGATCACCTTGCAGTGGGTGATATGCTATGGAGTAAAGCTGGAGTTTTTTGAGACGGTCAGTGTAGGGTTGAGGCCTCTTTGTGAGGTACTTCTGTGGCCTTTCCAGCTGCTGCAGATGTCTTGTGAGGTGCATTCCAAAAGGGGTGTTGTACTCTATAATGGGTCTAATGAGTGATGAGTAGAGAGGAACAATTACCTCTTTTTTCCTGGATAAGAACCCTTTTGTGACGAGGTGTGCCATGTAGAAGCATTTCCTGACTACTGTGGTGATGTGATTATCAAAGGAGAGACTACTGTCCACCTGGGTCCCAAGGACTCTTATCACATGTTTGGCATTAAGTAGACTGCCTCCTATGTGGTAGTTCATGGGTACAGAGTTTTTACCAAAAAGGATGACAATGCACTTTTTGGCATTGAGCTTGAAGCCATGGCTCTGACATCAGGCATCTGTCTCAATGAGGCCCTTCTGTAGGATGTCCACATTATTTGGGGACTCGACTATGGCTCCTAGTTTGCAGTCATCTATGAACTTCATTAGCCATAGGCCTTCTGTATTAGCCTGTACTTCACAGAAGTAGATACCAAACAGTAGAGGTTCCAGGACTGAACCCTGTGGTACTCCACTTGTCACTGGTTTGAAGTCAGATTTGGAGTCTGCAACTTTTACAGCGTGGGTTCTGTCAGTGAGCCAATTGGCAACCCATCTTGTGACATAGGGATTTATACCTAGTTTAGTGAGTTTAGCTATAAGTCCAGAAAAGGGGATGGTGTTGAAAGCTTTATTATTTAAACCCCTAAGGTTTTAAATAATAAATGCAACTGGAGATGTATGATTTAATTCAAATTAATTAGTTTTGATTGTTTTTTACTTATTTAATTATTTAACGATTTCATTGAATTACTTTTTTTGTGTATATAAGTGTTTGTATCTTATTAAGGGATTGTACTCTGTAAAGGCTGTTGAGCCAGGGTGCTAGGGAAGTTTTTTTTTGTTTTAAGAAATTATTTTGGTAAATAATGCTGACCATCCTATTTTTGGTTGCTATTAAGTGAGGTTCTGTTGTGATTGCTGTTTTATCGCTTGGATGGCCAGTGATTCTTTTCTCCAGTTACCGAGAGTCTTTAGGGATTCAATTTTGGACCCAACTCAAAGGACTATGGAGAATTTTATCATCCCATTAGGAGAATGATTGCTACTTAGGGATACCCCGGATAATGGTCATGGTGATGGTGGTGATGTTTTACCAAAGTTATTGGATAAACTGAATGAGGACAGAGGGAGATGTTTTAACAATCCACTTTCTACAGTTTGCAATGCTTGAATGCAGCTATGCCACCAGATATCCTGGTATTGTCTGGATAAATTAGAAATCTTGCTATTTAAACAGATCTCTACATATTTTAACATACAAAGTTTACAACGATACCTGGAATTGAATATTATCAGCAGGTAAGAATGCATCTACTGTATTTAATTTGTTGGATGAGAATGATAAAAAATTTCACACACAGTGGGTGTCTGCAGCACACAAATTTAGTATAGAATGGATTGGTATTTTGGTGGAGAGAGATTTATTAAAGAGACAAAAATTGAAGGATGACATTAAATCTGCTTGTGCGGATATTGTACAGAAAACTAGCATTACATGTTTGGAACAATTTTTGGCCAGGACCAATGATCAACTGGCCAATTCGGATAAAGATGTAATAGATCAAAAAAAGACTAAACTTTTCTAGGATTTATGAGATTATGAGCGTAATTATGCATTTACGCTAAACCATAACCAACGTAAGTCACATTATCATGTGAGATTTCAACAAGCATTCATGAGGAAGAACCAACATGGTGCATCGTTCACCTCTGCCAATGGTTGGGTGACATTGACTGACTATGAGAGTGATGAGATTACAGAATATCCACCTATACCTGCAGTGAAAAACCCGGAATCTCTTCAGAGAACTTTTTGGAGGGGTATTGAGCAACAAGGTGAAAACCGTAAATGCTCACGGACTTATTATGAGTATGGACCAGAGAATAGTAGAGAAGGACATCCATACCCCCATTATTCAAAAAGGGGTAAATGGAGCTGACATATTTGGACAAATTGAAAATGTTGTTAATTATAATATGGACTATATTGTTAATTTATCAGGGTATAGTTTTACGAATGAGGAAACAGCGGTCTTAAGCCTAGGCCTGAAGTTTGTTCCAACTGTTTTACCCAGACTATATGACATTAAGTGTGAAATTTTTAGATTAGTCAGAAAGTTGCCTTTAAAGGATTATTTTAAAAGGGACAATAAAAATAAAAAATAATGAAGTTTCTTTGTTTATTTATTTATTTACTTATTTCATTTATTTTACATTTGTTTACCGGGAAAGTCTGACTGGACTAGGTCCACTTACAGCGGAGGCCCGGGGAGAAAAGCTCCACAATTATAACAATAATACATGTTTTATACAGAATTATGACAATAATGCATGTTTTAAACAGAATTATAAGAACAAGCTAGCAGTGAAGAACACTAATAGAGCTTTACATGTGGGAATTTATAGACAAACAAGAAATAATAGATATTTACATGTAGGAATTTTTAGATAGACAAGACATATTAAAATAACGTTATTCACATTTTCAGGCTAGAAATATGAATACACGCAGAATATATGTCAGCAGTGATCATAGGTGATAAGCTACTGACTAGCGATAGCTTAACTGTTAGTACTGTAGAGCATTACAGTGAAGTAATCAGAATACATCACTGTCAATGGAGGGTGCGCGGTAGGAAGCCTTTATTTTATGTAATACATGGACATAACCAGGTATTCAGTAGGTGTGCTTTTAAGATGTTTTTGAAGTGTGAGGTAGAGGAGCTTGCTGTTATTGAAGGGGGGAGGGTATTCCAGTTTTTAGCAACTGTGTGGGAGAATAGTTCTTTTCCTACAGTATTATTAGCTCTGGAGATACTGAGGAGTGATTTGTCATTAGAGCGGAGGGGGCAATTTGCTGTGTATTGAGTTAGTAGTGGCCCCAGTGATGGGGTTTTATCAGGATATTTTAGAATGTTTTAAGTAATGACTAGCTGGTGGAAATTGAGAAGTTGTGGAAATTATAACCATTGTAGGTCCCTAAGAGCTATACAGTGTTGTGTTCTGAAGGAGGAGTTGTTAGCAAACTTGGCAATCTTATTATAGCATGAATCAAGTTTATCCAGGTCTGTTTTTTCTGATATGGGTAAGAAAGAATAGGTACTGCATACATTAGTGTGGACAATAGGTGAGTTTCTGCTAGGGTGATTCTAGTTTCATCTGAGAGGAAGTTTTTGAGCCTATAGAGTGTACCTATTTTTTTTTAACCTTTTTGATAGTTTGGGATATATTGATGTCAAAGTGAAGGTTTTTGTCAATTTCAATGCCCAGGAGTTTAGTGTGGGTCGAAGGGGAAATGGTGGTACCATTTCTGAAAGTGATAGTAAAGGAAAGAACAGTTTTTGATTTGTTGGGGGTAAATAACAATAATTTAGTCTTGTTGGGGTTCAGGATATGTTGGATGCCAGTAATCCATTTTCCACAGAGCTAAAGAATTCTTGAGTGAGTTGTTGAAGGGAGCGGAGGGAAGGGGCTGAGCAGATTAGAGTGGAATCATCTGCATACTGTATAAGTGAGGCCTGCTTGGTTGTGGTATGTAAGTTGTTGGTGAAAATAGAAAAGAGCAGTGGGCCTAGTATAGAGCCTTGTGGTACCCCTATGGAAGTTGGAAATTGAGGGGAAAGTTATACCTTGCCATTGGACAGACTGATGCCTGTCAGATAGATAATTCCTGAACCAGGCAATAGTAGATGGGGCAAAGGATAGGGAGGCTAGAGTATCTAGTAGTATCGTGTGTGAGACCATATTGAATGCCTTGGAGAGATCCAGAAATATGGCAGATGTGAAGTTATTATTATTCCTGTGTTGGTTAACTATGTTAGTAAAGGAAAGAAGAGCAGTAGTTGTGCTTTGATGTGGCCGGAAGCCATGTTGTGTGGTGGACAGGAGTGTGTGTGTGTCCAGGAACTTCATGACTTGAAAGTGAATGCATTTCTCTAGAAGTTTAGAAAGGGGAGATCAAATGGTGATTGGACTGTAATTTGAGAAGTTGTAAGAATTTCCACCTTTATGAAGAGGGATGATGTATGATACTTTCCACAGTTGAGGGATATAGGATTCTTGTATGGAGCAGTTAATGAGGATGGACACAGGGTAGGATATGGATTCAGCAGCCATTTTTAGGAAGTTGTCAGGTAAATTATCAGCTGCAAGGGTGGTAGGTTTAAGTTTCAGAAGGAGTGTCTTAATTGATGAGATAGGAACAGGTGAGAGAGTTAGGGGGGGGTGTTGTTTGGATATTTGGCTGGTGAATATGAATTGTTATTTTTGGATAATTGGTTAGATAAGGCTAGAATAGACACTGAAATGGTGGTTAAATTGAGAGGCTATACCCATGCCATTATTGGCTGAGTTGGGAGTAGGAGTGGTAGTTTTGGCTGGTTTCAGTAAGAAGTTGATGGCTTGCCAAAGTTTGTGTGGGTTTCTTAAGTGTTTTGTTTGGGCATTAAGGGAATAATTCTGTTTGCCAAGTTCAGTTTGTCTTTTAGCTTGGTTTCTAAGTTGTTGGTAAGTTTGTTTGGATAGGGCAGTGTTTCCCTCTTCCAGAGTTTCCAGGCCTTATCTCTGGACTTTAGTAGGGCTCTAGTGTCCCTACTTAGCCATGGTGCATAGTTAGCTGTTACTCTGACATTCCTAGTTGGGCCAATACTGTTGTGGACATTAGTAAAAGTACTGTTAAAGTAACTGACTGCCTGATCTAGTCCAAGGGTTAGTAGAGGTTCCCAGTTACATTGTCTTAGAATCAAGTTAAGATCCTGAGGATTTAGGTTGCGGTCTTGTCAGATTTGCTTATGAACTACAGGCTTGGGTAAGCTAGTGCGTTTGAATAATAGGAATGTGGGAAGGTGGTCACAAAAACTATCTGGTAGACAGCCTGTCTGGTAGTTTTGTTTGGAGCAATTGACTAATGACCAATTGAGTATAGATTGTTTTTGTAATTTCTTTATCTATTCTGGTAGGTTCATCAATGAGTTGTGAGAACCCATAGTGATTTATGTGGCTAGAGGGGCTGTTGGAATTGCAGGATAACCAGTCAGTATTTAGGTCACCTAGCAGAATACTTTCTTGTGGTAGATTATCTCTAGACCATTGTATGATTTCCTCAGTTATGGAAGTGCTGTTTCTTGGTGGGATGTAGCAGCAGAGGATATTGATTTTTTTTGTTTTGTTTATGCAGAGAACTGAACCCAGTGTTTCAGCATTTTTGAAATTAGGTAGAGGGGTTTGCAGAGGTTGGAGATTTAGTGTATTTTTAAAGAGAATTGCTATTCCACCTCCTTTTTTACCTGCTCTATCTAGTCTTAGTATATTATAGCCTGGTGGGAGGATTTCTTCATTTTGGATATTTGCTTTAAGCCATGTCTCAGTAATAGTATGTCAGGAGTGTAGTGGCCTATGAATGCATGCAGGTCAGGTAGTTTATTCACTATGCTTCCTGCATTGATGTTAAGAATTAATAGGTCTGTTGTTTGTTTGGATATACAAGGGGTGTTATGTGGACCTGGGTTTGGGTGTATGTCGCCTGAGGCAAGTAGTGTCTTTGTGAGTGATAGTAGGTGTTTGATTGTGTGTGTGACTTCTTTTTTGGATCTAGGTGATACTTTTATAGTGTTGCATCTTGGTGTGTGGAACTTATATATATAATATGGTGCTATCATTAAATATTGTAGAATTTATAAAGAAGTTTGTGTGGGTTTTTGTAGGCATGGAAGTAAGTGTTGTACGGAATGTAGAATTGTCTAGTGATATATTAGTTTGGATGGATGTAATGCAGGCTAGTGCTGTGAGAGCTAGTGAGATCAGTACTAGAGTGATTTGCATGTTGTATGTAAGTGATGCTTCGGTAGTAAGTTGGTTAAGGAATAAAGGAGAAGATGGGGGTGTGGTTAGTAGGAATAATGTGTCAGATATAGGTGGTGAGTCAGGTAGGGGTGCGACTAAAGATGTTATTATGAGGTAGCTGATTGGTTTGGTTGTGGTTAGGTGATGAGAGGTTAGAAATAAATGTGGGTATAGTGGGTTCAGGTCAAAAATGGGGGCAGGGTAGGGGAGTGGAGTGAGCCGAGCATAGTGAGGCGAACAGAGTGGAGCCCACACAGATCACGAGACTGCAGAGGTAATCAGTATGCCCTTTCCAAGGCAGGTAGTGACCGAGAGTAAATTCGTACAGTTTTAATATATAATATCAGAGTACCTTGTGTATGTGGGTGCAGGTAAAATAGCTTTAAACTGTATTTTCAGAGTACTTTGTTTGTTTAGGCTCAGGACTAATGGGGAAGCCTAATGAGACACTATCAAGGGAAGGGGGGGAGGGAGGATATTCAGTGGGGAGATGGTAGTGAAACCTGATCTAGAGCCGTACCTAGGAGGTAAGAGCTGGGGAAACAAAGTATCAGGAGTCTAAGTAATGAAGGTAAGCAGCATTGTAGTTTAATGGCAGGGATAATGCTAATTTGTAATGCAATGTTGAATATTAATAGTGACTTGGATGAAAATGATGACAGTTTCTTTTCATGTATTTCTGAATGTGAACCTAATGCGTATTGTCAGTTTGATATGGAAGGCATAACATACAAGAGTTATTTTATACCCCCTTTAATAATGAAGCTATCCAGCATTTTTCTACTGCATTGAATTTCAGTATCGAAAAGGAATATAATAGTTTTTATCGTAATAAAGTAAATATATTTTATAATTTGACTAAAAGAGAATCGCAAAGTTTACAACATTTGGGCAAAGAAAGGATTTGATTTTCAAACCAGCAGATAAAGGGGCAAACTAGTTGTTATGCATTCTACTCAATATTTAAAGATGTGCTTACAGTATTTGGATAATCAGGAAGTTTATGCTATAGTAAATTTAGAAATGTATAAAAAAAGCATAGGGAGAATACAAAGAATTATTAGATAAGGGTTATAGGTTAAATTATTTTTCTTATGAAGATGTTGAATATAAGTTTAATAGTAAGAATTGTATCATAGCACACTTTTTTTGTTTACCTAAAATTCATAAGAATTTGAAGGACCCACCTGGTTGTCCAATTGTTTTGACCTGACAGTACTTCATCCATAATTTGCCATGATTTTTACATAAGCATTTATTAAGGGAAGTAACCAAATTACCCTCTTATATACAAGATGTGTCTGATTTTATGACTAAGATAAAATACTTAATTTGGTTAGAAGGTATGTTTTTTTTTTATAGCAATAGATATGATTAGTTTGTATATAAGCATAAATCATAGTTTTGGTATTGAAGCTTTATCTTATTTTTTGGGAGATAGTCCCAAAGCACATTTTATTATTGAATTGGTTTATTTTTGTCTTAATAATAATATTTTTGAGTTCAATAGTGGATTATATAAACAATTGCAAGGTACAGTCATGGGGGCAGCCTTTGCCCCCAGGTATGCAAATTTATTTATGTTTTTTTTTAACAATTTTATATTTATAAGCATAATTTTTTAGGCAATATGTGATAACATATTTTATATTCATAGATGATTTGTTTTTTATTTGTGAAGGGGGTCGAGATAATGTTGATGATTTTATACTGGCTTTAAATGATAATAGGATTAATTTGCAATTTGATGGTCTACAAGTGTGCATGAAGATTGTTTTTCTGGATATTGTTATGGAAGGAATTATAAATAAAAACATCAAAACATGGGTTCATAGAAAATTTGAATATGGTCATCAGTTTTTACATGGACATAGCTGTCAAACCCCCTACCCCCCACCCCACCCCACCACACACACACACACACACACACACACACACACACACACTTTACATGCCTTACCTTATGGATAATTCTTAAGACTGAGGAGGTTGTGTAGTGATGAAAGGGATTTTGAACAGGAAATAGAAAAAAACTATCCACATTTTTAGCAGAAAAAGTTATGATAGGAGTTTATTGTGGAAATGTAAGCAGAAAGTATATGGTCATGGTAATGAAGGTTGGGTGCAATACAGAAATGAAAGGGGTTGGATAAAAGATGGAATAGGGAAGCAGTCTGTATTTTTTCTCACAAAGTTTACATTATTTTCAGAAGAGTTGGTAATTTAGTAAAGTATTTTTGGGGCATTTTGGTACAACGCAAGGATTTAAATTTAATATTGGAAAGCCAAGCATGAATTTCATATAAACGTGGTAGAAACATCTGTGACATTATAGCACATGGTAAATTCTGTATGTCAGTAATTAATCTAAATAGTGAAGTAGTGTTTAAGAGGACAATCCCTTCTGGTAAATGCACTTGCTGTAGATTTGTGGTGAATAGCTCCCCAATAATTAATGGTAGAAGCTTTGAGGTTCAAGGTACTTTTAGTTGTGATAGTGGGGGGTGGGGTGATTTATGCCTTAAGATATCCTTGTGGTAAATTTTATACTGGGGAAAGTAAAAAGTATTTTGCTGTACAACTAAAGAAACAGGTTAGAGATATCAGAAAATGTAAAATAGAAGTCCTATAGCTGTCCACTTTGAAGACCATCATAATGGGGAAGTACAGGGTTTGCAGGCTACAGTATTAGAACAAATAACTTATGGACCCTTTGATGGTTTTGATATTAAAAGTAGTCTTCATAAAAAAGAGTCAATTTTTATTTTGAAATTTGAGACTTTGCCCCCTAAGGGTTTGAATAATGAATGCAACTGGAGGTTTATTATTTCATTAGAATTAATTAGTTTTGATTGTTTTGATTTTTTTTTGGATATATAAGTGTTTGCATCTTAATAAGGGGTTATACTCTGTAAAGGTTGCTGGGCTAAGACACTAGGGGAAGGTCTTTCTTGTTTTAATAAAATATTTTGGATAAATAATCCTGACCATCCTATTTGTGGTTGCTGTTAAGTGAGGTTATGTTGTGGTTGCTATAGTAAATGAACCTATTAAAGTCTGTTGTCGTTATAAGTGCCCAACATACCTCTCAACTTGAACAGGTTTTTGCAGAATCTCCAGATTTCTCCCTTGTATTTTGGGTCCATTTTTCATTAATTTGTGGTTTTCTGCTAAATTATTGGTGAATAATTAAAGACTGAGGTCAGAAAACAATTACAAAAATTTGAGTTTCAGACTTCATACCCCTCAGAAAATTCATGCTAATGCAAAATCAATTATTCCATCAACTTTCTAAGTTTATAAGTGCAATATTTAAAAATTGTCCCTATTTTTGGCCCTTTGTCCCCCAATTATTTATGGCTTTGTCCAGATCTCTTGCTCTAAGAGGTTGAGAGGTATGATAATACCCAACACCCTCATCACTGTAACAGATTTAAGAGGAATATTGCCTATATGTTGGGGAAAAGTAATGCTAGATTTACCAAAAGAAACTATCCTGCACTTCTTGGAACTATAATTAAGTCCATGATTAACACACTAAGCTTTTCTTTGGTCTAGTCCTTGCTGTAAAATTTGAGTATCAGAAAGACAGATTATTGCCTCAGTCTGCAAACATCAGCAAACTTGTTCAGCCACAGTCCAATGAAATGTATTAACTTTTCTTAATTAGCACAGCAAATCTGTGCAATAAAAACAGATTAAGTAAAATGAGACACTTTCAGTTGGGTGCACTCTAACAGCGTCACAAATACTGTGAAAGTTGGAGTTATGTCAGACTCTTTTAGTGACCACTATCCACTATTTATCATCTGGAAGCACACAAATGTCATTAAAACAGACTAATATAAATGTTTTCCAAATACAACATTTTTATCAAGCAAACTTTCATAAGCCTGTGAACTCATTAACATCTACATGGTGTGGAATGTCATACCTCTAGCAGGCTACACTCATTCTTGCATTCCAGAACATTTTCTGAAAAATAAACTTAAAAAGCAAAAGATAAATAAATGTAAATATTACATGAACGAAAGTTATTAAAACTTTACCAATAGCAATGTCAACAGTAAGAAGTATTCCTTTTACAGTGACAATAGTCAGTGCATTCATTGTATTTGCCATAAATCTTCGCACAAAACCTCAAATTATATTTTTGGTAAACTTTCACAAACAAATGTGCATATCTTGAAAAATGTACATCCTAGATATATATTGTTAGAATGCTTTTGTTAACCAGACTTAAGTTTTCACATGGCAACAAGAAATTCCTCTACAAGCACATGTATATTGAAATATTTACAGAAATATGAAAACCTATCTACTTCCACAACATGTAAGGTTTCACTTAATGTCATGCAACAGTTTGTAATGTACTCGTTTTTTGCAATATTAAGTACATATGCAAATATTGCTAACAAATGCAGTATTTCCAGTATAAACCAGCATTGACAGTGAATTGCCCTGTCTCCCACACTGGTGTTTCACATCTTACATCTCAGTAACATGTAGGTCTCTCAGTTATGAAAATATGAACATAAATTTGAAAATATCAATAATAAGTGGCAAACAAAATTTAATTTCTCCACTGCAGAACATCCTAGACTAACAATTTTATTATTATTTTGCTAATAAGTCCTTGCCTTTTCTAATGCCAATTATTAGTTGGTAAGTCACTTAGTTAAAGAATCCAGACCCGAAAAATGTTCTGGGCACCATAAGGCTGTATGGGTGTGAATGGGAAGTATACAAAAAGGCATTTTACCTGGGCACCACTGACTTTTATAAGCTTAGATGAAGTGGATGAATGCTTAGAGAATTAATTCCTTCACAAAATTAATAGTTTAGATCCAATGATCTACCACGGGCTCAAGCTCAATGCCAAGAAATGTATAGTTATCCCCTTTGGGAAAAAACATGTACCCGTGAATTACCACATAGGCGGCAGTACACTAAACACCGAAAGTGTGATCAGAGATTTAGGGACACAGGTGGACAGTGGTCTCACCTTTGATAACCACATCACCACAACAGTCAGGAAATCCTTCTATGTGGCACACCTCATCACTAAGGGCTTTTCATCCAGAAAAAAAGGAGGTCATTGTCCCACTGTACTCATTCCTCATTAGACCCATTACGGAATACAACACCCCATTTGGTATGCACCTCTCAAGGAATCTGCAACAACTGGAAAGGCAGCAGAAATACCTCATTAAAAGAATCACAGGCCTAAAGCAGATGCCCTGCGCTGACCACCTTAAAAAACTCCAGCTATACTCTGTCGCATATCGTCTACTCAGAGGCGATCTCTGCTTAATGTACAAGACCATGTCAAACCCAGAGCTGTTGGACATGCTACACTTAAAGAAATCCCAATCCCTCAGAGCCATATGTTCCAGGGATCTAATCCTTGTCATCACAATAAACAAAACATGCTGGAGGGATAGGTTCCTGACCCAGAGACTCTCCAGACTCTGGAATTGACTGTCCATACATGTCAAGCAGAGTGCCTCTTTGGTCCTCTTCAAAAAGGAACCTTGACGATTGAATGGGAGAAAGGAAATTCACCCCAGGGATCACGTTAGTCACCCTGCTAGACAGGGATCCAGGGAAGTAAATAGTGTGGGAAGAAATAGCCAGGGAATTGTTATGGCTAGGCTTGTATAGGTCCTAGGGCCAATAGCCTACTACCAACCTATAAGCCTATGAACCAATGAGACATAAAAAATCAAGGACTTGTACAAGAGCTCAAATCTGTCATGAATCAGGGAAATTAGACATAAGAGCAGTATCACCAAAATAAAATCATGACCATCACAGGTGTATTTGCAGCTTAGTAATGAAGTGAAGTCTTCCCTTAGTTTCCAGTAAAAATCCTACTTTTATAGCCAACAAAATACTCACATGAATAGCCCACATAACTTTCTTAAGTAATAAGCTTATCAGCAGGATAACAGATCTCAGCTATATCCCTTACTAGCCTTAACTGCTGTCCTTCACCAGGTCTTCCTGCCACCTCATATTAGTGCTGCTGTCAACAATAAGTTTAGTGACCACTCTCTAAAGAGTACCTTATATCTTCCTTCACCATTCTCAAATATACTAAAAACAGACTGATGAACATGCCAAATCATACCTTTGTGTTCTCCCCATTCTAAAATCAATTGTTCTCAGACTCAATACTAAACTGAAACCCATCAATAGGAATAAATACCCTGTAAACTGTATCGGTCTTAGTGAAGAGGAAATCACAAATCTAGTATTCATATTACTTAATTAATCAATTAAAGAAAGTTGCATTGCTAAGGAGTAAAAAAGCATCTACCATTGTTCTCCTATACAAAAGCAGTTGAATTTGTATCATTCTGTTGCAGTATTTCCTTCTATACTCAAACTTTATGGAAATATGCATAAACTAATAGCTAAATCATATCTGTCATTCCAAATTTTATTTGCAGCTCAGAACTACAGCGATTCTCACCATTGCACAGAAACTTCTCTGTTAACATTCACAGAACATACATAAGCAGAGCTCACAAGATCTATATCACCAGCACCCTCTTCTTAGGCCTCTTCAAAATCTTTGATAATGTCTCTTAGTCTGCTTTAGTCTCATATTTGAATGACCTCAGAGTCAGTATAAGGTCCTCAAGATGGTTCAACAGCTGTCTCCTGAGTACACCCATGCAGTCTGCTGCTTAAAAGCTCTCCTAATATAAAATGTTATCAGTGGGTGTATCTCCCAAAGATCTATGTTTGCCCACCTCCTATTGACATCAGCAAGCATACTACTACATATCTTGCTCAAGTTCTTCAATAAGCTTTTGAATCTGCCATTATATTACCTTGCTAAATCAGTAAAAGAAAATAAAGGAAATTAACATACATCCACAAATGTAATTTTCATATATTAAAGAATGACCTCCTTGGCCTCCTCGGAAGGCTTACTGAATGCAATCAGGAAAAGCCACAATCAATTTGACTAGCACAACCTCTAATAGTAGTGTTGATGATTTTCAAATCATTTCTGAGTCTAATAGACAAACAGAACTGGCTAAGTATGCAAAGCTCCTGGGAGCCTTCACTGGCTGGAACTTAAAATCTGACAGTATGCAAATGAAGTTTTAAAAAATCAATGCATGGAGTCTAATATGGAATAAAGCCATTCCTAACAAATGAGGCAGTAAACATCACTGGTCAACACTCTTACATAGTATTCTACCTCCTATATGCCAGCAAGATGTTCACCAATCTCCATAATGAACAGCTAAATAGGCTGGAACAAAGCTACAACACTATAGCAACAACTTCAGCAAACACCCGTAAAAGTTCCATCAGTGCCAAACTCAAAAACATAGATTGGCTTAAATGTCCATGTTTCCTTGCTCTTTACCAGGTGAAAATGGCTGATCATTCCCTCTCTATGTCAAATGTCCACCTACTCTGACCATCTTCCAGTGCTACATTCTGCCACAATAACTTTTGAGAGTATATAAATCAAAAAATCATAATGACAATTCCCACTTCTCTGTTTCTGTCATAAAATTCTGGAAGAACCTCTTGACCTGTTGTATTTTTTTTGTACTATCCTGGAGTGTGACTTTTTATTTTATTGCAATCTCTTTTGTAACTGGAGCTTTTCTCCTCGGGTCTCTACTGAAAATGGGCTTTTAGCCCAGCTGGACTAACCCGGTTAACAAATGTCAGTAAATAAATAAATAAATAAACAAATAAATAAATAAATAAATAAGGAAGCAAGAAAAATACAAGACTATTCCAGTCAATGAAATGCAACTAAATAAATAAATAGATACATACATACATGAATATATACATACATAAAATAAAGAGTTCAGTCAGATATATGGGCTGTTATTTGAATCAAGTAGAGCCAACCAGAAAGTGTTAGTGGGCTATTATTGGGAATGGACTTTATAATTTAGGAGACTGAGTTTAAAGAGGTATTGAAAGTACTGAAGTTCCTAAGCCTCCAACCATAATGGGGATTATAACTAGTCACTGACCAAAAAAGTCTGAAAAAGAGATGCTACTCAAAACAGTGTTTTCCAATACATCTACAGTTTTAAAGGATACATCACATTTTACATGACTTATATAACTGTATGGATGTGATAGACAGTATGTAGAACTGTTTATTAGTGACTTTGGATGTGAAAAACTTACTTATGAGCATTCCTAATAACTATGGAATTGAGATGGTGAGAAATGTATTGACTAATCATACTGATTTTTCCAAGAATACTGTTTTTGCCATATGTTGTTTGCTTAAATTTATCTTGAAAAACAATTTATTTGTTTATGGTGATAGGATATATATACAGCACTGGGGTGTAGCCAGGGGAACCCCCTTTGCGCAAATTCATATGCCAACGTAGTAATGGGCAGATGAGAGGAACAGTTTGTTCTATGAGCTCAGCAATATCTTTGTCATATTAAATTATATCATCATTTTGTTAATGACATTTTTTGTTATGGGCAGAAATGCCACAAGTACATAAATTTCATTGAGTATTTGGAGTCTAAGACTTCCTTTTTCAGATTCACTGTACATATATCTAATGAGAGCATAGATTTTTTAGATGTACATTTATTTATGGATGCAACAGATAGCATTAATACCTCAATATATCAAAAGGATTGTTGGAGGAATAGTTTGTTAGCAGGGGACAGTATGCACCCAAAATACACATATTGTAATATTGTAAGGAATCAATTTATGAGGGTATCTAGACTCTGTAGAAGTGATGAAGAGTTTTATAAGAATGTTAACTGTTTATATGAACATTTTCTACAGAGGGGCTATGATCAGAAGCTGTTGCCAAATGAGAAGAAAGAGACTCTTAGGAGAAGGGATACTTCTGGCCAACCGTTCTTTTCTTCATATACTCGAATGATAAATGATAGTTTTGTATATCACATGAAAAATAGGTCTAATGTGAGATTTGCTATTAGATTTACCAATGATGTTGGTCCAATATGTGATATTATAAGGAAGAATTGGAGGGTTTTGACTGTGGATAAGAAAATAGCTGGGATAGTTGGCGACACTCCAAGCTTTTAATTTAAGAATGGTTTAAATTTAAAGAGACACTTATGTGATATGAATGGGGAGGGGTGTTAATATAAGGGATCGAATTAAAACAGTCACCTTTGCCTGTCATTCATGCTGGCTTGTCACTATATTTCTAAGGAACAATTTTTCCACTATCCACTCTATAAATTTATGTTTAATCCGAAAGTTTATGCAGATTGTAGAACTGAACATATGATTTACTTGGCTACCTGCAATACATGTATGTATATGTTTCTATGTTGGGAAAACCAACAAAATGTTTAAAGATAGAATAATGAGACCATTATATGATAACAAGAAAACCAATTTGAATATGCTTTGGCTAAACATGTCTCTGAAAATAGCGAACATAATTTTTCAATTAGAGTATTGCAATGCCGGAACTTTTAGTTCATCATTCTTAATGATTTTATGAATGCTGACCAGTTTAAATGCTACATTGTTATTGATTTTAATTGAATCTGAAGAAGCATTACTTTGAATGAGAAAATGCTCATCCTCTGTATTTTATTTAGTTTATTAAAGTTAGTTTAATCTCGCTGCTGTAGTAGTCATATTGTTTTATGTTTTATTTTAAAATAATGAGTTCAGTCAAAGATATGGGCTGTTATGTGAGTCGAGTAGAGCCAACCAGAATTTGTTAGTGTGTTATTACTGGGAATGGACTTTATAACTTATGAGAATGAGTTTACAGAGGTATTGAAAACACTGAAGTTCCTAAGCCTCCAACCCTAATGGGGATTATGACTAATCACTGACCAAAAAAGACTGAAAAAGAGATGCTACCCAATAGCTAGGAAGCAGTTAAATTTTATTCCTGTCTGTAAAAGGGTGGGAGAAATTAAAGATATAAAAAAGTTATAGACATGTCAATCTTCTAAAGTTGGTAATATAGGTAATAAGAAAGATATAATCAATATGACCCCCAGAGGAATGGTAGATGGAGGTTGAATAAGGAGAAAATTACAGTCATGTCATTGTCCATGTTGGAGTGAATGAGGACTACATGAAAAGAGACATGGAAGAGCTCTCAGATCATGTGGCCCAGGCAGGTATGACCCTAGCCCTGAGTAGCATCCTGCCAGAATGATACCACAATATAAGGATAAAATGATTGACTTCAACAATTGCCTAAGCTTATGGTGTCATTCAAAGGGGATCCAGTATCTGTCTGCCTGGGATGACATGATTGACAGACCATGATGCTTTGCCAGAGATGGTCTGGCAAACTTCAAAGGACAAAACCACCCATGCAAAATCTGAAGGTAATGCTACTCAATGCTAGAAGTCTAAACCTCAAAATGCAGCACTCCTAAAATGGAGAACATCGATATCTGTGCAGTAACTGAGACCTGGTTCAAGGCTCTACCAGGCTACAACTCTTACCACAACACTAAAGGTGGACAAGGATATTCACACCACCAGGCTAGTTGGCCAACACAATGTGTCTGAAATTCTCCAAGTGCAACTAACACTAGGTAAGACTGCAATCCAAATTGTAGCAAAATATTAAGATAGAACCAAACACCCTAATACTGGGTGATTTTTGCCATTAACTGGGAAAACTACTCATGTCCCAACACCCACCAGGGCTCCAATATCCTAGACCTGGTCATTACCAACATGGGAAATCAATGCTCCATACCTATGGTCAAAACCACCATAAATGACAAACTTCATGACAGAACTGAAAGTTCAACTACTGAATCCTACACTCATCCACTCATGCATGAATCGTGCCATCCCAAATAGAATCTGGTGGTCCCCTGCCATAAACAAACTTTACAACAAAAGGTTGCAGAAGAGAGGAAAATCACAGGATGCAAAACTCCTTACTAGCCTCAGTAAGAAACTGAGGTACCTCATAAATTGCCAAAGATTCCAAAGACAACCACAAAGCATTCTATAACTATGTCAAGAATCTAAACAGAATGGCATTAAATATACTGATCCTATCCTGGCAGATCAGTTCAGTGCCAACTTCACAGCATCCATGGGACTAAATGATGAACTACAATATGAACTGGCATCTCACCTAAGTGTCATGTTTAATCATAGCCTCACCTCAGGTTTTGTGCCCACTGCCATCAGTCTATTATCATGGAACTTATAAACAAAGACATTGGCAACCTTCAAACACTGGACCCCACCCAGTTTGGGTTTATCTTGTCTCCTGAACCTGATTGACTTCTTTGAATCAGTCTCCAGAGCCATGGAGAAGGGTAAGGTGGTCCACACAGCCTATCTAGACAAAAGTTATTGTGGCAGAATGTAGCCTTTGACACCATCCCCCACTCTGGAATCATAGATAAACTTACTAAGTTGGGCATTAATCCCTATGTCACCCAATGGGTTGCTAAATGGCTTACTGATAGAACACACACTGTCAAATCCAGCTCCAGACAAGTGACAAGTGGAGTACCTCAGGGTTCAGTCCAAATTTGCAGATGACTGCAAACTGGGAGCCATTATTGAATCCCAAATGAAAAACATGTATCCATGAATTACCATATAGGTGGCAGTACACTAAACACAGAAAGTGTGATAAGAGACTTAGGGACACAGGTGGACACTGTACTCATCCCTCATTAGACCCATTATAGAATAGGTATGTACCACTCAAGACATCTGCAACAACTGGAAGGCCTCAGAAATACCTCACTCCAGAGCTGTTGGACATGCGGATCTAAACCTTGTCATCACAATAAACAAAACATGCTGGAAAGAAATAGCCAGGGAGGAATACATGTTCATAGAAGAGGACTTCCTACTATTTTTAATGGTGTGCATTTTTTTGATGAGGGACAGAGCCAAGCACTTTGGATATGGGAAAACAAATGAATGTTGCCCTTCTGTAGGGCTTTTTACACAGTGGACCACAGGTTAGTCATAGGAAAGTTAGGTGAGTTGTGGATCAGTCCCCCTATGGTAATCTGGATCCAAAACTGGGTGAATTGTAACTTAGTTATGGTAAAAATAAAATCTATGTCTGGCAACAGGTTTAATGTGAATGGGGGTGATCTGCAGGGCCTGTTACTTAGACCAATGCTATTTACAGTTTACATGAAAGAAATACAAATCTCAGAACAAATATGGTATATGAAATATGCAGATGATGTTGAACTGGGAACATGACCTGACAAGGATGAAGAGTCAGTGTTAAAAAGCAAACTGTTTTAAACAAACTTGAACTTAGGTAAAGGTGAATAAATTGGGCTTGAATCTGGAAAAAAATGCAACTGTGAGACTTGTTAAGTAAAATAGAGGATTGCTTTATTGTTGGTCCTGAATTAATATCAATGAGGGTGAACACTGTAATGGTTTAGGAATAATAGCTGATATGACAATGAACATTGGAAGACATATTGACCCCATAGTGACTAAAGCAAACCACATATTGACCCCATAGTGACTAAAGCAAACCACAAAATGGGTGCATTCCTGCCAGAAGGAATCTGGTGATCATGGTATCATTGTATACCTCAATGTCTTTGAATTTGGAAATTTTGTCTGACATTCCAGCACAAAGAAATGTACAGGTAGACCTGGCCTGTCTGATACCCCCTGAGCTAATAAGCCTGAGACAGATTAGGAGCTTTATTCCTTATGTTACAAAAGATTAAAAGGTGATTTAATATTACATATAGAGCACTCAGGAATTAATTTCTACTTGAATACCTAAAATACAAAAAGCTACAGCATTTGGTAAACAGAGAAAGTGAGTGTGCTTTATGTATGAATAAACTCAAGATGCTGGAGAGGAACAACTGCCTCCAGGTTAAACAGGAATGTGAATTTATTTATACTTTGTTGACCAGGATAGTCCCATTAGGCCAATGTCATCTTTTCATGTCAAGCCCATTGTGGGATTCATACTGACTGGAGAAGATTTGGCAAGTACAGAAGGGAACGTCTCCTACTCTTTTCAAAATGTCATGGGACCTTTTACATCCACCTGAGCTATGACCAAATCAGGCAGATGAGGTCTTGAGTTAACATCCTATCCAAAGGATGACACATTCAGAAGTAATCCGACAACTTGGTCTGAGAATAAATCCCATAGCTTTTGATCTTCTAGCACCAAAACAGGTGTGCTACCTGTTGAGCATGAATGCACTAATCTGCCAAAACATATTCAACAAGGTCCCAGTGTGAAAAAGTTCAGGTACGTTTTAACGAAATTCATGTGGGATAAAGCTTTTGGTAGATTTCTTTTATTTTTATTTATGTATTTATTTAAGGCCAGATAAGAGTGAAACCTTTCAAGTATGTCTTAGCCTGACTTTTGTGTTGTGTTATATCAGTAGATTATCATTTATAGACATGCTCACTACTTCCAAAGTGTTCTAATTTGAACGTATTTATAGTGGGAGTTGTCATGTGTGATTTAATAAAATTAGGTCATTAATGCAGGACCAGATGGAAATGAGAAGTAAGGCCTGAGCTAAACTTCACGTGGGAAGACAGTAATAGCAAATCATGAGCATGACACTTGCAGTCAGTAAGAATACAACTGAGAAGGCAGACCTGGAGAGGATTCTTGTATTTGATGCTGCTAGGAAGTTAGCAAGAAACAACTGTCAAACCTGACACAGAACAGATTATTGAAATGTTGTGTGCCTTTTTCCTTCACTCTAGGGGGTTGATATCTAAACAGAACTGCAGAATGATTATGCATTGTGCAGAAATTATGCTAGTTATGGCCATGAATCTGCTGTGGTGAGGCAAAAGCAATAATTTGACAGTAACTGTGAAGCACAGCAATCTCTGGATTAGAAATTGCTTGCTTTAACAAAGCACTTAAAAGTTTCTAGTGTATGTACCCTGGGACAAGATGCAGATATCTTAACCTAAATATGTATTAAAATTGTTTGAACAATTACCCAAGGGGTAGAGTGCAGCTTCCCAATTAAAGTATAAATGAATTAATTACATGCAGCACTCATTGCAAGAGGCTGCTTCTGGAAAAAAATCAACTCACTTATGATTTAACAATGATTTTAGAACCCGGACTGCTTATTTATATTTAGAGATAGTGCAGCGCAGAGACATGTCGTCGTTTTGTAATATACCATCATTATGTTAATGGGTTCATAAAGAAGTACTAGGCTATCAGCACTTGTAGGCCATTTTAAGCCTAGATAATTTCCCTTTAAAGGTGAGAATTAAACCCTGTACCCTGTGGCTGTGACATAAACACCTTAACCATTATGCCAGTATTCGCCTCATGAGAAGTGGATACTACACCCAGTATTTCACACATTCAAGTTTCCCATGTTGAGCATCGAACCTCCCACCTGTCTAGTTATATAATCTAGAGAACACTCTGTTAGTCACAAGCACCACAGGAGTTTACCTTCTGGTAACATGTCTACTTGAATTTACAGGCAGCATTTCAAAATATGTATCTAGAGCACCTTTTATGGCTAAACTAGAGCGAATTATGTATTCCATAGCTTCTTGAATGACAAATTCCTTCACATTTTTTTATTTATTTGTCAACCATGTGAGCCTACTGGACACAAATGTCCTTTTCTGGGACAGCCAATGAGAACTGTGTGATTAAATGGCTTGGACAGTTTGCAATTGGAAACTGAGGGTTGCAAAACTTAGCACTATAGCATGAAGCATGTTACCATAATCCTCTGCGCTAAACTACCACTGTGCCACTCTACCAAAGTTACTGATGTTTAGTTACTGAAACCTTTAATGACAAATAAGTGTGAATCATTTGTCTCTGCCACCTTTCACCTGGCGAATTTAGTATGATGAAGTATGCAGTTAGTAGCTTCATAGTATCTTTGTACTGTTAAAGGGATTTTTCAGATAAGCCAGGACACATTAAGTTAAAATTAGCATAGATAAGAAAAGCAGAGTTTTAAAATTAGCAGAGATGAGACAGCCAAATCTGATATCTTTCCATGTGTCCGACCTGGGTATAACTGAAGGCAACATAAAAGCTTACTGCAGTTTTATAGTTTAACTTTGCCATGCTGAAAAACTTAATATACAACTCTCAAGAGTCCAAATAAGAACACAGATACATGAATCAGATAGCTCTGTCATAAGCAAGTCTTTGCCTTATATAATTAAAAGCATTGTAAGCTAATCTGCTTAATATGCTGTAACATCTGCTTGCAAAAAAATCTACTGAGAAGCTTGAAATATTTTCCTGTTCATACTATTTTTTTTAATTTGCACTCAGTGATCTTAAAAGCTTAAAAGAACTAGTAACCAGGATGAAAACACATTCCAACATAAAAAAAAAAAAAAAAAACAATAAAGGAAAGGCTGCAAAAAGTTGACAATTTATTAAAACAAACTGATACAGATGATAGGAAATAAAGGCTCAAGATGGACATGTATCAAAACATGGGAGAGGCATTAGGGAGGGAAGAGGAAGGTTGTAGCTATTATAGACAAGGACAATATAAATCACTAGGAATAATGTGTGGTAGGAAGGCAGAAGGCTTTAGCAATGGGGCAGTTTATGGTAGAGGTAAGTAGCAGCTGAAGGATAAAAGCTGTCCTTGTAGAAGGTGAATATGAAAGTGCCATGTGGGTTTGGGTAATCAGGGCACATGGAGAGATGCTACTAAAAAGAAGTTATGCCTTACCATAACGTTCTATCTGTGTTGGACATCTTTATTCATTCATTACTGTTAGGACTTCGGTTTCATCCTCAGAACCGACACGGCTGTTACCAAGTTTGCGCCAGCCAAAAACTCTCAGCTAAGACCTACCCATAATGCCCCTCTCATGGTCTCTTCAGATCACGTTTGCCCACCCTTATAGTAATAGTATAGAATAGTAAAGGAGACAGCAGGAGGCTCTGTCTGAGCAAATATCTTAACTAAGGAAATCCTAAAGTCCACCAGGATTCCAGGCAGGGGGAAGGAGGGTGGGAAGTAATGAATGAATAAAGATCTACAACACAGACGGAACATTATGGTAAGACATAACTTCTTTTATGCAAAAGATATTCCCCTCTATTTGGATGCTAAGGGAAGAAAACCGGCAGGTAAATAGATTGGTTAATTGAAAACCCAGAAATGATCTTGGGCAAAAAGGATGGGTTAGTATGTAGGGACACTCTTTGCCTATGGAAAATCAAGTAAGGTCTCTTGACACTCAAGGCCTGCAACTCAGATACTCTTCTTGCTATGGTAAGGGCTACTAGAAGCAGAGTCTTCCAAGACAAAAATTTCATATCACATGAATTAGAAGGTTCGAAAGGAGGGCTTGTTAATGACTGAAGCACCAAAGTCAAGTCCCAAGGTTCTGTAGGGGGCTTGACAGGAGGTTTAACATGTAATACTCCTTTTAAGAAGGTTTTGTACAGATGGTGTGACATAACAGAAGCATTATCAAATCCATTGTAAAAGTTTGCGATAGCTGCTAAAAGCACCATGATTGTTGTTGCTGAGGCTTCTGCGTGTAATAGGGTAGTCAGGTATTATAGAATCTTCTGAATAGGTATGGAGTAGGGGTCTATGTTATGATCTTAGCCCATGTAGAGAACCTAGCTCACTTACTAGAATACATTTTCCTGGTGGAAGGTTTGTGTGAAGCCAGAAGAATCTCACAAACAGGAAATGAAATATCAGGAAGCCTGGCAATCATCAGAAAGGGAGAAACCAAGCTGTGAGCTTGAGGCTGTGGAGGTTGGGGTGAACCAGTCCCTGAGGCTGAGATAGCAGACCCTGGGGTTGATCTAGGATCCATGAGCTGTGAATCAGATGAGGCCATAGGAAAGGGAGCCAGAGTTGATGGGGACAATAAGGAGCAATTAGGATCACTTTGTTTCTCAACCTTCAAGCTTTCTGGAGGTATTCTGGGATGAGGGGAAATGGAGGAAAGGCATACAGCAGACCCAGGTGCCAATCGTGCATCACAGCATCCCTCGGTGACACCCCCTGAGGGGGGATCGCTTCTGCATTTGTTGTTTAGGGGGAAAGCAAACAGGTCACAGCAAGGCCTGTCCTAATGGCGGAAGATCTGATCCACTATTATAGGGCTGAGGGACTTCTCATAAGGCATCAGAATGTTCCTGCTCAAATTATCCGCAATACAGTTAGAACTCCCGGGAATGTGCATTGCTATTAGAAAGTGGTTGGAAGCTATCGCCCAGTGCCAAATTCTCATGGCTTCCCGACAAAGGGGGTAAGACCTAGTTCTGCCTTGTTTGTTGATGTACTAGACGACTGACATGTTGTCCAATTGAATTGCAATAGTCCCGGAAGGAAGGAATGTGTGGAACGCTTGCAACACTAAGAGAACTTCCCTCAATTCCAGGACATTTATGTGCAAATTGGGCTCCATGGGTGACCAGATGCCTTGGACTGTCTGTCCCTGGAAATGTCCCCACACACACCTTAGCAGGGAAGCATCTGTGGTCACCGTGGCCCTGGGCTGGGGAAGACAAAATGGTTGACACCAAAACTTCGATTCTGGCTTCATCCACCAAAGCATTTCTTTCTTGCAAAGGTTTGTAAGGCATATCATGTGATCAAGTGGGTGGGTTAAGAACGACCATTGTGATGAAAGGAGCCACTGTACTAGTCTCATGTGCAACCTCACCAGTGGAACTAAGGTAATGGTTGCTGCCATAGATCCCAATAGCTGTATTACAAGGCATGCTGGTACAAATGTCTGTGAGAGGACTTGAATCTGGCTTCTTATTTTTGAGAGCCTGTGAAGAGGAAGGGAAGCTTGAAAGGATGTTGTGTCGAAGATTGCTCCAATGAATTCCAGTACTCATCTTGGGGACATTTGAGATTTGTTCATGTTGATCGTGATACCTAAGTGAAGAGCAAGGCTTTGAGTGTAAGACAGGCTCTGAATGAGAAGATTTCTGGTCATGGCGGTAAGGAGCCAATCGTCTAAGTATGGAAACACCTGGAATCCTTGTAGCCAGAGATGAGCTACTATGACTGCCATACATTTGGTGAACAATCCAGGGGCTGTAGAGACTGAATGGCAGTACCCTGAACTGATAGTGATTGGCTCCCAGCCAGAAGCAGAAAAACCTCCGGGAGCATTTGTCCATCATTATGTGGTAATACACGTCCTGAAGGTCTATAGAGCACATCCAGTTGTCCTTCCCTAGAAAGGGGAGGATGGATTGAACTGTGACCATCTGGAATTTTTGAGGTTTTATGACTTTGTTTAGTAAGCTGAGATCCAGGTTTGGTCTCCAGTCCCCTGTCTTTTTTGGCACTAAAAAGAACCTCAAGTAAAACCCGGATCCTCTCTGGTCTGGTGGGACTGGCTGGATGACTCTTTTTCTTATCAGCTTTTCAATTTCTAAGGCTGCTGCCTCCCTCAGACTGGGTGGAACATCAGGGATTCATTCGACGGGTCTGGGAGTAAGATTGAATGGGATATGGTAACCTTTGGATATTATTCCCTGCACCCATGCATCCATTGTTATGAGTTGCCAGGGCTGTAGGTGCAGAGAAAATTGACCCCCGACTGCTTCCAGAGGAAAGCAATTAGGCCACTGTTGAGGAGCGCTAATAGGGTTGGCCGCAGAAGGAATCTCTAGCACCCTGGTTGCATGGACCCCTCTGCCCTGAAAGGGATGTCTTCTGGATGAGTTGCCCCCTCTGCCCTGGGGAGATTGCTCACCACGAGTTTCACAAAAAGATCCCTGGGACTTCTTGAACCACATTTTTCCTCTCCTCTGGTTCCTGGAATAGGATCTCTGGGGGCTGGAAAAATATGCCTACAGCAGACAAGGTCTTCCCGTCCTTCTCAGTACGTGATAGTGTGTCTCTTACTTTGGGACCAAAAAGGGAAGATTCATCAACAGGCGCATTGACAAAGGAAGATTTAAAGGGGTCCACAAAATCACACAAATGCATCCAAGCATTGCATCTCATGATGATGCCTGATGTGGCTGCTTGAGCTGCCCCCTCAGTAGTATGAGATATCAAGCACATCAAGGAGTTTGAGATGGATTCCGGGGTAGCCAGCTGAGAGGCAATAGTGTCACACACCTCATCAGGCAGTACCCCTGCCAAAGAGGCAGACATTTCCGATATTAGGTCTCTTTGGAGGTGAGTGAAGTGTGCCAGATAGTTCAGTGATTGAATGGCAAAGGTTGCTGAAGCATAGGCCCACTTCCCCAGTCTGTCCATAGCCCAAGACTCCCTGTTTGGGGGATGGACAGTGGAACTATCCTCTGCCAGTTCCCTCTTGGTGGCCGCTGTCATGACCATGGAATCAACTACTAGCTGTTTGGACCAATTGGGCTGGTCTTCGGGGGTGGATAAAATTTTGTCTGGCCTCTGGGGTAACAGGTTCTATGTTGTCCGGGGCCTTCTAGGCATGCTGCACAATCAGCTTAACAAGCTCATTTGCAGGTGGGGGTCACCCAGGAAGTAGATGGCCGAGCACTGAATGCCTGCAAGAACACCAATTCCTCCAAAGAAGGGTTAGAGGACTTCAAGTCTCCCCTCTGTCTGAGGATCTCGAGAATGTCTCCAATTGAGAAATCTTCCAGGGGAGACCTTGGGGACCCTTCTCCCTCATCACAATCAGTGTCCTCAGGAATGGATTCCACAGGGGAATCAAGGGGCTTCCTCTTGCACCATTTCTTCTGGGGTGGCTCCGCAGTGGGATCTTTTGAGAAGGACTCGGAGAAAGAGTTCCCTTCAAGGGCAGGTCTTGCAGCTCCCATGCTTGGGATCCCAGAGTAGGGGGATGAGACAGCTGCATGCTAGAGGGGGGTTCTGGTGTCAATGCCATTGGTGCTAACTGGGAGCCTGTTGAGGCAAGGACCCTCTCCATCACCTTGAAAGCAGGCCTGCCCAAGGAGGGATGGGAGCCTGAAACTAAGAAGGAGAACCTAGGAACCAGGGTCACACCCTGCCCTGAGGACCCCGCCTCCAGGTGAGGAGCTCCGAGAGGACCAATAGCTGTCGGTGGAGCTGTGGCCATAGACGGCACCTGCGAGAAAATAGGCTTTGAACTAGGAACCATGGTGCTGACAGCCCAATCACTGCTCCAAGAGTGCACCAGTTCCAACAGAGCCGTAGCGCCAAGAGTAATCGTTGTCAACAGGGGAACCTCCGCAGTCAGAGCTGAGACAGTATGCACCTGGGTGATCATCAGTACTGAAGTCTCCAGGGCCTGGGAAGAGGCCAGAGGAGGATATACTGGTGAATATGCCATGAAAGTTTCCATTCCAAGGGGGAAGGAAGACCTAGCATGGGTGGGCAATCCTTTAGCTGCCAAAAGCTGGTCCACAACCCTCACTACATTTTGTTCTGAAAGACTCCTGGTGGATCTGAAGGAAGCTGCTGAAGGAGAGTCAGGCATCTTAAGAAAAGGACTAAACTGGTGTCCCAAATAGGGGTCATAAGTGGAAGAATATCTGGTTCTGGGAAGGTGTTCAACCTTCGGAACTGACATAGTCATTGTCTGTGGAGCCATATAAGATATCGGCACCATGGCCGGGGATGGTGCCGAAGCTGGTACAGTAATAGGAGTCAAAATTAGGGGCAACACTGTGGGAGAAGACATGGAACCTGGTGCCGAAGTAGTCTGCACCGAAGACATGGGAGAAGTTAGAGTCGACTTGGTTCCCAGGAGGACGGAAATGTAGGAACCGAGTACTCCATTTCTCTTTATGCTTTTTTAATCTTAGGAGGTGGTGAGACCTCCATCCCAGAAAGAGCCTCCAAGAAGGGAGTTTTCATCATACCCTTCAAAATCAACTTGTTCTTATGCTCAGCCAAAGTTCAAGTGCTGAAGCTGGGACAAATATCACACGAAGCATTAATGTGGTCAACGCCCAAACAATATATGCACCGAGCATGACCATCTGAGTTGGGCAGCTTACGCCTGCACTTATCACACTGTTTAAATCCTAACTTAGCTTTTTCAGACATTATGAAAAAAGGCACACTAGTGACAAGATAAACACCAAAACAATAACAACAATAGAAAGAAGGTTTTTTTTCTTTTTTTTTATAGACAGATAGAAAAAGGTGAGGAGTACCAACAATGGTACTTAGAAATACCACAAGTCATAGGAAAAGGGCCTACCAAAGGTAGGAGAGAGGGACAGTACCAACGATGGTAAAAAAGAACGTCCAAGGTAGAGGATAAGCTGTAGAAAAGGTATCTAAGTTTGCAGATGAAAGGAAGATATATAGGGTAAACTGACTAAGAAGAGATACTGATATAGATAATCACATAAAAAGATACACTTAGCTTGAGAGAGAAGGCCTGGCACGTCTGACGAGGAACGCAGCAAATGAGATCTGAGGAGACTATGAGAGGTCATTATGGGTAGGTCATAGCTGTGAGATTTTGGCTGGCGCGAGCTTGGTAATGGCCGTGTCGGTTCCGAGGACAGACTGAAGTCCAAACAGTAAGGAATGAATAAAGATTTACAACATCAAATGAAATGCATTCAAAGGAAGAATTTCTGCACTTAGAAAGTATGACATCTAAAAATGTCAGTATATTCAGAGGTCAAACTCATTAGATGTATTATGGTGTATACAGGTTTTGACCCTGACTATAACCTACATTTGATTAGAGGCCTCAGGACTTGAAGATCTGACTGGGGAGGGACAGAAGCAAGCAGCTAGTACAGACATGTTCATCATTTTCAGTGGAAGGAGCTGGTAGAGCTCTCTAACAGGAGCACCATCTAGGGAATGCCTGGAAGTGCATCTCCTGCACTAAAGATGGGTACAGGACTCAGCTGTCTAGTTGAGATTATAGGTGTGTAGATGTACATACTGTCAATGTCCCTAAGCTGCAGGCATTTTATCGTTCATTCTGAACAGTGTGCGTGTGCATGCATGTGTGTGAGTGTGTGTGTGTGTGTGTGTGTGTGTGTGTGTGTGTGTGTGTGTGTGTGTGTGTGTGTGTGTGTGTGTGTGTGTGTGGGGTATGAATCATACCACTCAAACATACCAAATTCCTCAGTATTTCCTGGTTTTGAGGTGAAAATGATGGGGTGCCACAAATTTCTGAGTGGCCCTTCATTTTCCTTTTTTTTCAATTTTTTTTTTTATTTAAATTACGATTGACATCATCAGGCATCCCATAATGTCATCAACATGCAGGGGCAATGTTTGTGGTGATCTCAGACTCGGTCGGACAGTAGTACTGTTTTGAATGCTGGTTGGTTGGTTGATGGATTTAAATAACAGCAGCAGTGACCCCGTGATAAGTGGAACTAGCCTTTCCTGTGTTTCTACAAAATACAAATACTTTAAGTTTAACTTTAGGTTGTTCTGCATTGCTGTAGAAGTGAGTAGACTAGACAGACCTCATGCAACTCATTTTAGGTTTAAGGGTACTTCCTCCAGATAGATGTATGCAACAAGGCATCCACTTCTCTTCTAATAATAGGTAATAAGAAACATGACATCCACTAAAGACCACTGTGGCCACACGCAGGAATCAGGATGGAAGGATGAGAAAATTTACTTCCAGCAGAGGCTCAACCGTCAACCTCCTCCAGGTAAATAAAAGTAAAAAAATAATTAAATTAGAAACTGCAGCAAAATAAATTCATCATTTCAGCAATCTGCTGCACACTTCATTTTTTTGTTAAAATTAATTAACGCTTGGCTTGCGGCTTTCATTTTATTCATGTCTGTGATGTGATTATGTGTACGAATGATACTGACAGTGTGATTTTAAATATTCCAGCTATACGCACCCTCTGCAAATTTTTGTTACCATCTTTTTTTTTTTTCTTATAGTTAAATTGTTCATACAGATTACACAGCATTGCCTAGGCCTACTGTTTTCTCCTGCTTTTGGTCAGTCTGTTGTGGATTTAACCTATGTAGAACAGTGCATCTAATAATATTGGTTTGTAGAATGTGTTTTCCTTTACCTACACATTTTCTACAGTGAAAAAGAAAGAATGATGTCTGATTTTATGATAGCACACCCTACCTGGCTATTTTACAGTTTATTTTAAATATAAAAGTTAAATTGGCATTGCCAAACATATGCCAGCAGATCAAGACTGAGGAATCACTGGATACATTTTAGATGGCCTCAGTGGTCAATAGGCTGTTGTCCGTGATGTTCAAACAGCTCTTAGTCTGTCTCAGCTGTTATTGATGATGAATGTAATGGCTGCTACATCACAGACAGGCTAAGCAACAACAGTTGAAGATTGATGGAGTGGAAACAGAGAGTGCCAGGCTCAAACAGGAACATTTGGAATTATAGCAGCTATTTTGACAAGTGAAGCAAGAAGCTTAGCTTAGTCATTGTGAATGTGAAGGGAAGTGATCAGTTAATTAGTAGTGCAGTAGCAGTGGTTAGCTGCAATTAGCTGGACAGTGGACTTCATACAACTTTTGCTTTAAATGAAAATGATTAATTCTCCTAGTTGTAGCTCGAGGATCAAATTAGGACTTAAGAGGTAGGAGCTGAAATGTACGATCTGGTTGTTGAATGATCTCCTGACCTGTATGTAGCAAGCAATAGCATTCATCAGGTACTGTTCAGGCCTATCCTGCAGTCAGACAGTAGCAGTCCATTTTTAGTGCAAGACAAACAGAAAAAAAAGCTTCATTAATAATATACTCATTTTAAAGTTATGATTTTTCATATATAATATAATAAATCAGAAAGAGTTTAAAACATTTAAGTAACAATTTTAGGCTGCAATTTTGTTATATTTTCATACATACCGGAACTTACTAGACTTAAGTAACTTTAATAGCACCAGATGTTGTTGTGTCTTTCGGCTTTTCCCGGTTAGGGGTCACCACAGCGGAACTCGGGTCCGCTAATGATTGGCAGTAGATTTTTACGTGCCAAGTTGCCAGCCCTGACGCACAACCTTCAATGAAGGTACACCCATTAATGCATGTCTCCACACAGAAGACGCTCTAGCTGAGAATCGAACAGGACAATGTCTTACTGTGAGGCGACAATGCTACCGCAGCACCACCACTGCAGCTAACTTTAATAGCGCCAGATATAAAATAAAATTTAGGATGCATATTTGGAGAAGGCTTTACAAGCTTTACAAGGGAAATTGAAGCATGCTCACTAAAGCTAAAAGAAATCTTAGCTTCTAAGTTTGAAGTTTACCACATACCAGGTTAAAGGACTGCAGGACCTGTAATTTATATTGCATTCATATTGCAATAATGAAATAAATCTAGGAAGTGAAGCATATTTATAATGTCCAGTGCACAAGAAACATACACATAAATATGGTTAGAGAATATTGGTTAATTATGTGTAGCACAACAGATAATTACAGTCAGTATTGAATACAATAAAAAGATGAGTAAATTAACTGCCTGAGACTGAAGCAAATATGTGGTGCTTGGAAATGATTCAATCAATAAGATAAACATGTCTGGAACAGAGTTTTGTTCTGATTATATTTTGTGTTACTTAATATTAGTGTAGAAGCAGTTAATTTTATTTTATAAAAGAAAATGTATTTTAGTTTTGCACAAGTTTGAAGTTTGATACAAGTTCAAATATTTATATAAATAAAACACTATTGTTCTGTTTATATTTTGTGATTAATATTTTCTCTGTTCTTCAATTTACATTTAAAAGTTGGTATCCCACAATTCCATCGGAGTGGGTAGGGCTATATAATTATGCATGCAAATTGTATGTTAATCAGTGTGCAGACATTTGGGCAATAGTACCTATTTTTCGTAGGCCTTTGTCCAGATTTTTGATGATTCCAAGTTGAGAGGTATGGTATGAATGTGCAGTGAGTGTGTTTACATGTATATATGTATGTGTCTTTGTAGGTACTCATGCATGTGATTATGTTTACATATATGTGAACATGTGTTTTTGTGGGTATGTCTACATGTATGGTTGTGGGGGGCTGTCCATATGGGTGTTTGTCTTCTGAATATCCAAAAATATCCTGTCTGCTGTTGGATAATGACTGTGATCTGTAGTTCTTAGCCCCCGTCCAGCAGTCAGGGACCTAGGGACACACATAGACAGTAATCTAACCTTTGACAATCATGTGTCAAAGGAAATCATTCTATGTTGTGCAACTTATAAACAAAGGTACAGCACCTAGGTCTAAAGAAGTCATTATTCCACTGCATGTGGCTTTCATCAGACCTATCATTGAGTACAATGCCCCCTTTGGTATGTACCTAACCAGCTATATCCAACAACTGGAATGTCCACAGATGTTCCTCACTAAAAGAATATAGGGCATAAGTAAAGTAACATGCCCTATCCAGACTGCTTCAACGCCCTATCCCTGCATTCCTTCTCCTACAAACATACAGATCTATGCCTGGCATACAAGGCATTGTCAGACCACACTCTGATGGACCTCCTGCATATCCACAAAACAAACAGCACCAGAGTTACCCCATTCTAAAGACTTAAACCTTGCATGTGATATAAATAATACTTATTGGAGAGACAGGTATATATCCCAAAGACTACCTCTTCCCTGATAAAGGCTCCCCATCCATATGAAGTAAAGTTCCTCCCTAACCCAATTCAAGTGTAACTTGGACAATTGGATGGAGAACAGTAAATTCCTTCCTGGTTTGACATCTATATCATTAATAGACGCAGGCAGATTGCAAATGGTTCATCTCACAGACCCCGTCTTGCAAATGTTTTATTTCCCAAGGCCCTGCTTACACTTATCAAGGATACCAAAACTTGTCAGAGATTTGGGATGCATGAATAGGCTTAAAAGAGCCATTGTAATCATTAACCTATTAAACACGTATGAACCTATATATATGTAACTAAAACCAGTGTAAAGGCAGCCAGTCAGTCTATATTGGAAGATAATGAGAACTGACTTTAATGTAAGTTACCATTTTACTATCCATCTTGTATAATATTTTTAATAGATAGCATAGCTGAAGGCCCAATATTTCCTTCAGTTAGAGGAGGCTATGACACTTATTTAGCTGTAGATCAGATATTTCTTTAAATGTTCTATCTGTATAACTGTTTTGTCTGTCTGCACTGCCATGACCTCTGCATATTTAATATGAATCATCACTGTCTCAACTTTTTATTGCATAGGGTAAGTTTTGACTTATGACTTAGTATTTATTTATGTGTTGCTATTTATTTTCTAAAGAGAGGTATTATTCAGCACTGTAGGTTGGCAAGCTGTGGCATCCATCTCAATAGCTAGGTCACTTGAATACACTAAGATGTCAGTGTCACAGCTGACTATGGAATGCAGACCAAATGCATCCAGCATGCCAATATCTCTAAGGAAGAGAGTTTGGTCTGTAACTTTGTGTGCAGCTGTGATGCAGCTTTCAGACAGCCTAGGAGATATTGTGCACATGCGTGTGCATGTGTGTGTGTGTGTGTGTGTGTGTGTGTGTGTGTGTGTGTGTGTGTGTGTGTGTGTGTGTGTGTGTGTGTGTGTGTGTGTGTGCGCGCACAAGGCTATGTGTCTGCAGCAGGTAGACAATAAAGAATCTGGCCCATGAGGGATTAACCAGAATTACAGAGACTGGCACTAGAGTTGAAGCATCTGGATCTTGAAGCAGCTGAGTGAAGGCAATGGCTAGAGATGCAAAGACAGCATGCATGGACCCAGAAGACAGACAAGCAATGTCAATATGAGAGAGATAGGATCATAATTTGATAGGGCCCCGTAAGTCATGGGGAAAGAGGAAAGAAAGTCAAGCCTATGTGCCCAGTTCAATGCCAAAGTTTTTCTTCAGTATAAATAAGGGTATGGCTTTGATTGTTTAATACAGAAATTTCAAAAGAAGATCCAGCACCAAGTTGATCAAGGGCAGTGGGTGTGGCAATTAAATCCTTTGCTCATGGGTAACGTATCACATATAGTTTCTAGGATTAGTGATGTTATATGTTTGTAGTATGCTAATGTAAGCTCATTTAATCCTGAACAACAGGAGGTTAATTAACATCTTTACTTCCTGAGACCTTCTAAACCACAAAACCACTTGTTCTATGAGAGCTTTTCTCCAAAATCCTCTATTGAAACTTCTAATGAAAAGACATTTCATTATATTTATAATACCTGATAAGTAATGTGAGTTACAAAAAAAGAAAGCTTGAAGTGGTTAAGTAGGATAGCCAGGTGGTCAGAATGGAACATTTCTTAGAAGGAGTTTAGCCTTGCAGTCAAATAATATTACAATTCACCATAGGGATGATTCTGCTAATGTTAATGCAGATAGTCTGCCCAGAAAGGGGCATGGGATAGCATACTAGTATAGTTCACCCTTGGCTCAGGTTCCATTTCTTAATGGCTGCCTCCAGAGGACATGCTTGAGATCATTCTTGGTGAAAATTCTGATTCCTGGGTAGAGACAATTATTATAAATGCAAATGCAATGCATTTTATTTCTGTGTCATCAAAATGTGTATAATTTTATGACCTTTCTCACTTAAGTAAAAAAGGAAATGAAAGGAAATAAAACATATGAATGTTATAATTGAAATGTAAAGTGTAACTTTCCATAGTTGCTCAGGAAGGACCTCATCATTTGCATGTAATCAAGATATAAAAAGGATAGGAGTCAGGAAACAAAAGGGACAAGAATCTTCAAAGAAGCTTTGAGCCTAAAATTGTGAAAGGAAGCAGTCGTTTTAATAAAAAAACATTTAACATGTGTATGACAAACCCTGTTTAATCTTAACCTTTCTTCTATTGTATTGAAAGAGCTGATCTTTCTTTGGGGAAAAAGTGACATGTTAAAATATATATCTGGAAGTAAAGCTACAGTAAAGTCAATCCATCTTGGCTGAAAGACCTTGTGTATCAACATCTATGTAAACTGCTGTTTTGACATCCACCATGTATAATATTTAAGTATTTAGCATAAGACAGGAATCAGTATTTCATTCAAAGAGGGCTAAGGTGCTTATTTAAAAATCAGATTTTCTTTAAATATTCAGTCTGTATAAAGAATTGTCTTCTCTTCTGTGTGAACTGCCTTTTTGTCCTCTGCATATTTAATGTGTATCAGCATTGGTTTGAGTTATTTATTCCTTAAGTAAAACTGTATTTATTCACGTTTAAGATCTAGTAGTTGGGTATTTATTTTTGCATTATTTATTATCTGTGGAGAGGATATTATTTAGTCTGGTAAATTGGCAAGTTATTGCATCCATCTCAAAGGTCAGAGCACTTGATCATACTATCCATAAACATATATTTTTTATAATTCATATTTGTCAAGAGAAGTAGTAAATGTTGTTGTTCCTCTAGCTCAATAATTCCAGAGTGCTTGCAGTACTACTTTGCCAGGAAAAAAGCTGTGGGAAATTAGAAACTTCTGCCAGCCTTAATTAGGAAGGGGTGTGTGTGTGTGTGTGTGTGTGTGTGTGTGTGTGTGTGTGTGTGTGTGTGTGTGTGTGTGTGTGTGTGTGTGTGTGTGTGTGTGAAAAACATATGCCTGAAAAGTAGTTACCATGGATGAAGGGCACTGGAAGACATTGTGGTTCACTGAAACAGTTGTGAGAAATAAGCTTGGAGTGCAAGGCCAAATACTAATCTGTTTAAGTGGAAAGTGTGTAGTCCCTGTCTGGAGGTGGATGTTGGAAGTCCATAAATATGGAAGCAACACATATTTGATTTTTGCTCTTGCAACCAGGTTGTATTTCGGGAATTGGTTATTGAATCAAAGTTATGTGCACTTTTCTTTATCCTGTTTAACAACAGTAGGGTAATTCAAGAAAATATCACTCAGCCATATCTAAGTAAGTGAAGAAGATCCAGTGGCCATAGCCCCTGTCCATTATATACCCAGGTGGTACACTGATTGGTACTGGTATGACTCAAACTCCATCAGTACCAGACAAGCTTTCACTTATCTGTGGCAGTGGCCCATTCATCACAACAGCCTGGTAGTTTTCAGATTCAAATTCACTCTTCTGCCATCATGGTATTTCACAGTATGTAACATAGGCAACTCAATCATGCTCCTTCTTTCTACATAGAGCTATTTTGTTTTGAGCTTGCTAGCAAGCTAATGTGTTGAGTTGTTAGCTTCAAGTCCATTTCCCAATAAACTGCAAAAGTGAAAGCACAAGCAGATGGCATATATAGATCCCAACAGCAAAAATAAATGGGCTTCAGTTCTTTGATATGAAGTTGAGATAAAAGCCAAGACAACATCACTATTCAACAACTAAGATCAGGAGTTTTCTGCTGCCTTCACTCCTAAATCTTAAATGTGGAGTCCATCAAATATTCAGTATTTAAGTTCACCTTTACAAATTACCTGCTATCACCATGACATTAACGTTGGTTCACTAAACATGCATTTTCCATCTTCTACTCTGGTGGCTCCATTATAAACCCATCCTAAATTGCTTATATATTTCTTAGCAGTGAGAGCTGGATTACAGCAATTAGGGCATTTCTAAACATAGAAACTAAAATTATACTGTCTGGATGAAAATTAGTCACTGCATCTAGTATTTTGAGTGGTTACCATTTTGTTTCTTCTTTTGTTATGCAGTTGTGGGCTTTAATGTGCTGTTGTACTTGTTACTGGATTTTTCTGCAAATAAGTTACTTGTAGAAACTTGTCCTTCCCCACCCCTACTAGTACTCAAGATAACTGAGAGACATTGTGAAACCTTCCAATTTAACAAAGCAAACACATGATGATATAAAGGCCATACTGCTCAATGCCAGGAGCCTAAAAAAACCTCCACTGCCTGCAAGCTCTCCTCACCCTGGAAGCATATGTGCAGTTACAGAGACATAGTTTGAAGCCAGAGAGAGACAGAGAGAGAGAGAGAACACCTCAGCAGTGCAAAGCTACAATGCTGTCCACACTACTAAACCAGCAACCACACAGGAAGGGTCAAAAGATGGAGGTGTCTCAATTTCTGTCAAAAACCAGGATCATCTCAAGGTTGGTCAAACAGAATGATGCTCTCTCAGGCTTTGCTTCTCCATGTCATATCACCATAAACAAAGTCCTGACTGCATATCTTAGCTAACTACAGGGCCTGCCCCATGTCCCTGGAATCCCATTCCAAATTCTTAAATGAGTTAGAGTCACTTTGCATTTAACCAAATACCATTATCCTGGGTGACTTCAACTACCCTACTAGAATTGGGAAACCTACACAACCACAAACATGTAAGCCCAGAGATAAATAACATGCAAACCCAGAAATAAGTGGACTTTTCAGTACAAAATCTCTAGACCACCTAGTCCATATACCCACTAAGAGAGCCAAAAAAAAAAAAAATATATATATATATATATATGTATATATAGATGACCTGGTCCTCACACATAAGATGGGAGTTATACTACCCTGCAAGTGTAACATCCCCACTTGTTAGGTCAGATCATACACCAGTGTCTTTCACAATTAAACTAAAACCTGAGTTTCCATCAAACTCTGGAGTATTTAGAAACTAATCCAAGGCAAATATTTTACTACTAAATAACATCCTGGCAAATGTTAAGCCCTGCTAATTCTGAGAACTGTGCTGCTTGCATGAAATCCTTCACAGCAAATTTATATCAGCATATGAAAAGGTGCATTTAGGCAGATATACCCACTCAAAATAGGTATAATGCAAACTTTAAAAACAACTAAAAAAAAACAGCAAAACTGAGTTAGCTTCCAAATATAAAATAAATAAAATTTGGTACTAAAACCAAACACATTTATTGATAATGCAACATTATCAGGAAGCGCTTTGTCTCCAAAATAAAGAGACTTCTTCAGACTCAATAATGCATTCTTAAAACCTCATTAAATACTCAAAATACATCATATACTCAAATACAAAATAATTAGTGTTTTAACCCCTTCCTTTTCAAAAAGGCAACAAAACCTTCACAATTATTTAACTCTGGCATATAGCAAAAATTTAATCTCACTTGCCATAAATATTCATACCACCCTAATTCATATTCTACATTGAACACTTTTTTCAAAACCTTTTATTTCATCTAACACTATAAACTTAAAATCTACTTTGCATTTACCCTATTTATAATGTTTTCCAAGTGCATTTCTTTCATCACATAATTGTACTGCATGCTTATGTTCATAAATTCGCTTGTACAATTCTCTAATCATACGACCCACATAAGATTTACAAATCACTAAATATACTACAAATTTAGATTTACAAGTGTAGTGACCTTTGATTTTAATACAATAAGTATTCATTCTTATTTCATCCAAATCAGTATACAAGTAATCACACAGATTACAATTGTAACATTTGAACATGCCTGGTTTGGCACACTTAATATTATGCATATTCAACTTAGCTTGAAAATAGTTCTTAAAACTCTTGCCCCTCTTTTGTACAAATACAGGACGGTTACCCACTATTTTGTTTATCTCAGGGTAACTGCTAAAAATTTTCCAATAATTAGTTATAATTTCTTGGGCATCAACACTATTACTGATTTTCATAGCAGTACCAAATTTGACTTTCTTCAACCTTAATGCTACAACATTTTCTTGTTTTCTAATATTACAAATGTCCGTGAATTTATCTGACATGAAACCATTAGGGTATCCTCTGCTTAAAAGTTTATTACATAAACTCATACCTTCCTTCAAAAAAATCTTGGTCTCTTTTAGTTAATTTGTTGAATCACATTAATTGTCCTTTTACAATATTTTTTTTCAGTCTCTTAAGGTGCATACTCTTATAATGCAAATTTTCATTATTTTGTACCTTTTTTGTGTAGTTTAGTAATTAATTTGTCATTCTCTTTAAAAACTGTTAAATCTAGTAAATTAATGCAAGTAAATTTATACTCAAATGTAAATTTTTAAAAACTGTTAATATTATTCAGATAAGTCATGAACTCATTCAACAATTCTACACCACCTCACCAAATTAAAAAGACATAATCGCTAAAGCATTTAAATGTCACAATGCTGCCAGCATAAGTACTTTTGAAAATATTTGTTCTCTCCCACCCATGCAAGGAAGGAGGATTATACTGGCATGTATTTATATTCTGGCTAAAACTGCTATACTGGAGCTTAAGAAAATTCTAGGACAGAGAGAAATAATCAGCTTTCATCAGAAAATATTACCTATAGGTAGGGACTATTTGATTTACAGCAGTGAAAATGTACCTGGGGTGTCTCAGAATGAAAAATATCACAAAGGAAAGTAGAGTTTTGAAGAAATTCACAAAAATATTTGGCATGGAATATGTGAATTCAGTGATAGGAGTTTGGAGTGAATTTACATATTATTTCCCAAGATACAAAAACTGGACTAGGCTAGATAAACTTATATTTCACAGGAACATGTACATTTAATTGAAAGTTTGCACCCAATAACTATTTCAGATTATGTGTCAATAGCTAAAACAAAAATGCAGGGCAATGAAATACAAATGAGACACTGGCACCTTCCCATCTATCTTTTCAAAAGAGAGTAATTTAAGGAATAGGTAGTACTAGAGAAGATAGAAAATTCTTCTGAAACTATGGGTAGTGGACATTTTTTGTGGGTTAATAGAGAAGATAGAAAATTCTTCTGAAACTATGGGTAGTGGACATTTTTTGTAGGTTACTAGAGAAGATAGAAAATTCTTCTGAAACTATGGGTAGTGGGCATTTTTTGTAGGTTACTAGAAAAGATAGAAAATTCTTCTGAAACTGTAGCTAGAGAGTGGGATAAAATTAAAGTGGAGTTTAAAATAAGGTAGAAATAAAATAGAGAGTTTAAAATAGGGTAGAAATAAAATACAGAGAGATGTGGTTAAGAAGTAACAAAAATATTTATAGGGACTGATAAAGGTTAAAGTATTGGAGAATAGGGGGAATATCACAGAACAAGAAGATGAGCGATTGCAGAAAGCTAAACAGAAAATAAGGGATTATCTAGATAATATGCAAGAGTTTAGAAAGATTACTATTAAGTAACTGCTTTTGATTATAACTCCAGAGCACAAAAACTTTTAGCACAACAACTAAGGCAACAGAAAGTAGAAAGGATTGTCGCCAAGCTAAAGGAGCCTATAACAAGGTAGTTAACAATAGATCCTGTAGAGGTACTAGAAGTATTTCAGAAATTTTATGAAAGTCTGTATAAAGCAGAAAAATATGGAAATCAAGAAAAGGTACAAATGAAAATGTTTATGGAAGACTTATATATCCCAAGGTTAGAGGTAGATGAGGCTCAATTACTAACAGGATAAAAGGAAATGAGATAATAATGGTTATCTATTAACCAATCCACAGGAAAGTCCCAAGGAATAGATAATATTCCAGTGGAAGTTTGGAAGCTAAGAGAAAAAAAACTGTAAAGATCTGGAAGGTTTTATTAAACAGTATTTTAAGAGAAGGAGAAGCACCAACATCCTGGAAGAAAGCAGTGGGGCTGTAATACTTAAGAGAGTAAAGACCCACCATATCCAGCTTCATACAGGCCCATTTCAATCCTAAACCATGATTACAAAGTGTTTATGTCTCTAGTCACTAAAAGAATGGCAAAGGTGTTGCGAAAATTGATAGAGATGGATCAATGTGGTTTTGTGGAGGGGAGACAACCATTTGACAACATTAACAGAACACTGATGATCCAGACGGAAGTAGAATGTAAGAAAATACTATTATTGTCCTTGGATCTTGATGCAGAGAAAGCATTTGATAGAGTAAGTTTGGAGATTATGAGCAGAACAATGGAAGTATTTGCATTTCCTGATAAAATTATAATGTTAATTAAGAGACTATATAAGGGATCAGAGGCAAAAATTAAAGTGGGTGGATTTCTCTCTGATAATTTCTGTTTGAGCAGAGGAACAAGGCTTGGGTGTCCTCTTTTCCCTATGTTATTTGCATTATATTTAGAACCACTGGCAAAGAAAATAAGGGACTCAGAAATTCAAGGATATAATTGGTATGGTAGTCAAGAAAAGCTGGCTCTATTTGCAGATGACATTATTTTATACCTGATCAAACCAGAAAAGGACATTTCAGTGCTGTGGAACATTTTGAGAGAATTTCAGATCTTTTTGGGATACTAATAAAGACCATCTTTTTTTTGGAGAAGGTTCCCCTGCATCCTAGTGGAAGGAGTTTGCAGTTAGAACTTGTCTGATCAAAGATTTCTGGAACGGGGCTCAGTTTTTAGCTTTTTATTGGTTAATTTGTTTAAATCAGTTTGCTCATTTGCTACTGTTATATTAGAAAAAATACACTTTATACATCGCCGCTTAGCTAGAGTTAAACTATTCCTGGTACCATAAAGTCTGCTCTTCAAAATTTCCCTTAGAACTAGCCAATTTTTTAGTTTTAGCACTCAAATCTGTTTCTTTGAGCTCAGCACGTGTTCAGAACTTGTTGTAAGAATTAAATAAGCTACAAATTACTACAGCACTCAACTTTCCTCACTTGTCCAGAGAAAAACAATTTTTAGTACTTAATAAATAAGCACCTATCCATGCATGTCTAAGGGTCAGCTCCTGGTGTTTTCTCCTGTCTAGCCAATGAATTTGGGCATCTTGGGGCAATGCAGCAATTGCCTCATGTACACAGACAACCCTCTCCTCCTACCACCTAACATTACAACATGTGAGAGATGCACTTATATAGCCAAACTGGAAGCAAAGCTCTCTTCACCCAAGACTGGGCTAGACAGTCAAGAGGAGAAGGTAAACACTTGCACAACACCACACTCATCACATAGTCCCTCAAAACCTACACCACCAAAACACACACACATAGCAACACAAAACACACACCTACATTCGCGGAGGCTCTCAATAAAAATCTGCTCAAGCAACAGAGACCACCAAAGAAGAAACGCATGCAACCTCCATCCCCTAACACAACCCAAATGATACATAGCCCACAGTGTGCCACTCAACCACAGCCCATAAGGCATAACAACATACCCAACACTCTATTCATAGGTGACTCTATAGTCACCCACATTGATGTTCCACTCACCAGGCTAAACAAGGAGAAAGTTACTGTCAGCTGCCTGTCGGGTGCCAGGATCCACCATATAACACACACACTCAGGTCACTCCACAACAAGTACAAATATGACTCTGTCATTGTCCATGTTGGTGTGAATGACCTGAGATGTACTTCCCTAGACTACATGAAAAGAGACATGGAGGAGCTCTCCGATCTTGTATCCCAGGCAGGTATGACCCTAGCCCTGAGTAGCATCCTGCCATCACCCAGAATGATACCACAGTACAAGGACAAAATGATTGACTTCAACAATTGGCTAAGCTTCTGGTGTCATTCTAAGGGGATCCAGTATCTGTCTGCCTGGGATGACAAGGTCGACAGACCATGATGCTTCACCAGAGATGGCCTGCACCTGTCGCCCTTGGGATTCCAGATACTGGCTAATTTCCACCCCTATAGTGCCTTTTTTAAGCAAGGTTCAAATGACAAATTCACCACCTTAACAGGTACAAGCAAGCAAAATCTGAGGGTAATGCTACTCAATGCTATAAGTCTAAACCTCAAAATGCATTCACTCAAGGCACTCCTAAAAATGGAGAACATCAACATCTGTGCACTGACAGAGACCTGGTTCAAGGCTCCAGAGAGCACCCCTGCATTACCAGGCTATAATTCCAGAACCTGTTAACACTCTGAGTAGCTGGAAGCCAAGAATCGCATCCAAGTGGAGGTAACAAAAATTTAATCAGAGTCCAAAAGATGAAATAAAATCCACAAGGACAAACACGTAATTCCACAATACAGCCACCAAAGTGCAACCACAGTCAAGCACTTTCACCCTTCCTGGACTTCTTCAGAACTGTGTTACAGGAAAAAATGCACTCTATTTTAAAACACATGACAACCAATCAAATTGATAAAACAATCAATTATGCAAATTATTTTAAAAAGACATCACAAACACTTAAAAACTGATCGTTTTTCATAAATTTATATTGCTCTATACTTCGGTTCTGGCTTAAGGGAAATAAAATCGTTTAACCCTGGTGCTACACTTGAATTATAATGCATCTGCCACTTCATCTCATTCCTTTCCAGCTTGTTCTTCCAATCACCCCTCCAATATCCTTACCTACCACTTGTAGGAAACCAAAATAAAACACATGGTTGGGGTTAACTTTGATATGTCAGTCCAATGCATTATTTTCATCCTGTCATCTAACACCATAAAGATGCTCATAAATCCTTTTTTTTAACATCCTCTCAGTTTTCCCTATGTAAAAATAGAAACAATCTTGACAGATGGCAACATAAAACACCCCTATTGCAATGCAGGAACCTGCTGCCAACTTAATATCAAACCCACCCCCTTCAATATTCACTACAGGGGAAGTTAAAATAAACCTACAATATTCACAAGCCCCACACCTTGTGGTACCCTTAAGGGTTGTGACTGGTTTAGAAATGGGGTGTTCTAATAAAAATTTCAAATTGTTGTTTGTCCTGTACACAAATTTCGGTTCGAATCCTACCACATCTAGAACATCTGGGCTACCTTTAAACAATAGCCAATTTCTTTTAATAATGGTTTAATCTTCTCACTAGTTTTACCATAGGTAACCACCATTGAAAAGAAAAAGTCATCTTTTTTCTCTGAAGGCTTATTTACATCTTTACAGAGTTTAGAACCCAAAAGTGGTTTGTATCTCGAACCCCACTCACTGGTAACTTGATGACAAATAGGTAATACAAACTCATAGGGGTACCCCCTTTCCACAAATAGACAAAAAAGGGTTCCCATTTCCACTTTTACAATTTCTAACCTGGAACACATTCTCGCAATCTGGACCATCTGGCCCTTTACAATATTTCTTTTAATGTGTATTGGGTGGCTACTCGAAAAATCCAGATAATCATTCAAAAAAGTAGGTTTTCTGTATATTCTGGACTCAAAACTAAAATTATCTATATTCTTACTAATTAGTATGTCTAGATCAACATGAAGATTTTATTGATTATGTCAACAATGCCTGTGAATTCTTTAAGTTCACTGGTAATTATAGTACGGAGAAGATTAATTATCTAGACGTACTAATTAGTAAGAATACAGATAATTTTTGTTTCAAGTCCAGAAAATACAGAAAACCTACTTTTTCGAATGATCTAGTTTTATACACAGGTCAGGCATATTTCTATCAACCAGAGGAGAACTGGATAGCAATTAATAAAGAGCTGAAGAATTTTACCTGGGAAGGGAAGATGGCAAGAGTCAAGTGGGATAAGCTGATTCTTCCAATAGAATAAGGTGGTTTGGGATTAACCAATTTGAAGGTGTATTTCAGAGTTACACATTTAAGGCTCCTATACATAGCACAAGCAGAAGCCTATAATTCAAAGTGGAAAGGGATGTTGCTAAAGTAGGGGGGAAGTTCAAGAAAAAGAGAGAGACTAGCATTTGGGTGCAGGTCTTTAAGGAGAATAACAATAACCATACCGAATATTATATTGACAAAGTAGCAGAAAGTATTCTAAGAAATAAGACAACATGGGAATGGAGAAAGGAGATTCTGCCAAAAGGAATGACTGCAATTAGGGATACAGACAATAGGCAAGAGGGGGCTGGAATTTATTGGAGAAAACTGACAAAAGAGCCAAGGTATTGGAAGCAAATAAATGGAAAGGAAAAGGTAATAGAATGGGAAGAGGCCAAGAAATTATCTGGACTCTAGGCTAGAGATTGTCTTCCCTATCAAGGTTTGATATCAGAATATAGGCAAAGAGAAAGAAATAGGGGGAACCTGAAAAGTGAAAGACCAGAACTGGTAGAGTTTTTAGCAGAATCTAGAACAGAAGCTGTTGTTAAAAATAATAATTGATAGAGCATGTGAAGACTGGTAGAGAAGGGTGAAGGCTGCCAGCCTAGCCAGATAGATTTGGGCAGATAATTCTATCATTTGTAAATACTGTGAAATGTTGAACTTAAAACAATGTGGCAACATTGCCCTCTGCTGTAAAGAAAGCTAAGTCAAGCATTTCTTGTTGGTCCTTTGAAATTAAAATTACTTTATGTCTGTTCCTTTGAAGTTAGAATTTGGAGTTGATGAGTCTGGAGTAAGCATCCTGCCTTTTGTTTTAAGGCTAAGGTTAATGACCAGAACTTACATGTGGAATGTCCTTTATTGCTCTAAGTGTAAAAGAATGCAAATGCAGTTTCTGTCAGCCTGGGAACACCAGGAAAGTGTAAAAGATGATGTAATGTTTTATCAGAATTGGAGTTTCAATTTAAACAGTGAGAACCAGAGATTATTAAGCATTTTTGTCTGACTATCCAACTCACAGCACTGCCTTATGCTCTCTTTATGTAAGTAGTATGTTAGAACTGTGTTTTCTCCTAGAAGTAGCTAGAAATTAGAAAGTTTAGACTAAGTGTTTTTCTGTGATGTCAGAACTGTACTACTGATTTATTTTAAGTATTTCTGTGTGATCTCTGATCTTTTGACTAGCACTGATTGTGTAGTAGAAAGTATATCTTGTGCTTTTAATTATGTATTATTAAATATTTTAAAACCTTTTAACTGTGGCTGGTTTGTGTAGAGATAAGTTAAGCTCTAGAGTACATTGCATAGTTATAGTTTATTGTACAAAGCCAGTCTAATAAGCCTTGACTGATTAGTCACACTTATCATTTGGATAATAATATTGTACAGTAATAATTGGACACCCTTTTAAGGGTCTTTGAGTAGCTGATAATTATTAGCTGGGTGGTGGCAGGGTACTACAGTATAGTCTGGGTAAAAGGGGCACAGCTGTTGAACCTGTGCCAGCCTTCCCCAGAAGTGTCTGTGTGGTTGTGTAAACTCTTATCTCAAAGTGTGTGTGTGTCAGCTACTTGGGCAGGGACACAGAGCACTGGTTGGACAGAGAGGGTGCTGAAGATTTTGGCTTGCCCAGCTAGGCTGAGATCTGGACCCTATAGCTGTGCCAGTGGGGAGTCTTTTGGGGGAAGAAATCAAACTACTGGGAATATCTTCAGTTTCTTATCTTAAGCATGAACAAGAATATTTCACTTTGTGGAAAATAGGGCTTCTGTTCCTTTGGTAATAACCAGCTGAGGTTGTCAGAGTATGGTACTACAACACCTACTGTACAGTTGTAATTTCCATCTAAGAACAGGATGTAATAATTGGAGGATATGAATTTTAAGGCAAGGATTCTACCATAATTCAGGAACTTCTAGAATTTTAGGCTGAGGATGACTAATGCAACAATGGTTCTAATAGGGTTTCTTCCTGATAGTGCTGGAAATTATGTGAATATGTGTCGTTGATAAAGTGTTGTAGCTTTGTGGAGAGATCTTTGCTTCACCTCTTCAGGATTCAGTTTTGACTTCTAGTCATTTGCTGTGAGGAGTTTGCATGTCTGGATACTCTGGGCCCCTCTCTCAAAAATATGCTGATTTATTGTGTGTGTGTGTGTGTGTGTGTGTGTGTGTGTGTGTGTGTGTGTGTGTGTGTGTGTGTGTGTGTGTGTGTGTGTGTGTGTGTGTGTGTGTGTGTGTGTGTGTGTGTGTGTGTGTGTGTGTGTGTGTGTGTGTGTGTGTGTGTGTGTGATGTGGGATCCCTGTACAAATCTTGAGACTACCTTTGCCAAGCCCTGTAACAACAAAATAAAAGGCCAAAAATGCTGGAAAAGAGTGAATATTGAACATTGCTCTTCTCCTTCAGACTTGATTTTTGCAGGGGAACCCCACCCCCCTTGCAATCTTAATGTAGGAGGCAAGCTTCCCATATCACCAGTTTATCTATACTAACTCCAACGTTACCATGCCCGGGAAAAAAGAGCATTGTCTGAGAGATGGCAAACTCAGAATTAGTATAGGTAAGTCCAGATTTTCAGACATTCATTAGTAAGTCTAGATTTTCAGCTATTCATTTTCAACATCTCAGGACTCGGCAAAGCAGGTCCCAAGTTTTTAAATGGCTGTGATGTGTATTTTTGTGTGCATGTGTGTTATAATATATATATATATATATATATATATATATATATATATATATATATATATATATGTATATATGGGTCTACTTTAAAATGTCGACTTACCGGAATGTCAACTTTCAAATCAGCGCAATGACAACTCTGAAACTTCACAATGCTGAACTCCCGAAACATCATAAATTCACTCCGAGACACTAAACACTTGACCACCAATAATAACATTACAAACTGAAGCAAATGAAACCCACCAAAGTGGGTGCTTTGCCCCCACATCCCACCTACTTAAATATATACCAAATCTAAGATTGCACTACAGAGGAGAAAGGGCAAAGTTCAACATGGTGCCCAAGTGGTCTGTTTCCCAGAGAGAAATTGTGATGTTCTGGGAGTTTGGCATTTTAAAGTTTCAGTGTTGTTATCTCACTGATTTGAAAGTTGATGTTCTGGTAAGTAGATGCCTTAAAGGGGACTCATATCTATACATTGATATATATATATATATATATATATATATATATATATATATATATATATATATATATATATATATATATATATATATATATATATATATATATATATATATATATATATACATACATATACATATCACACACACACACACACACACACACACACACACACACACACACTGAAAGCAGTTTGGCTGAAAAGCAAGTACCTGAAAGCAGTTTGAAAAATCATCCCTCAGCACACACATTCCCTCAGCTCAGCACACACATTCCCTCAGCAGAAATAATACCTGAAGCAGTTGTCCCACAGCAGAAAATGAAGTTTGGCACACACACACCCACACACACACACACACACACACACACACACACACACACACACACACACACACACACACACACTGAAAGCAGTTTGCTGAAAAGCAAATACCTGCAAGCAGTTTGAAAAATCGTCCCTCAGCACACACATTCCCTCAGCAGAAGTTTGGCTCCAAAAGCAAGTTCGGCACACATGTTCACTCAGCAGAAATAATACAATACGCAGTCATCCCTCAGCAGAAAATCAAGTTCGGCACACACATTCCCTCAGCAGAAGTTCGGCTCCAATAAGTTGAAAGTTCAAAAATCAGACGTTTCCATGTTCGCAGCTAGCACTTGAGCTCAATTCCGACAGGCTGACAGAGCTGGCATCATCGTGCACATGATGACATCAGCTCCAAAGCACGAAAAAAAAAAAAATTAAAAAAAGAAAATCAGGAATGAAGAGGTGCCACTCAGGAATCATGGCACCACATTATCTGGATCCCAAAACACGGTACAGAGTAATTCGGTACAGTTGGGAGGTATGCTAGCCTCATATGTAAAACTGTTGAGCAAAACTATCTCAGACCTCGTTAATCAGGAAATTGAAAATCTCTTAACCCTGGACCCTCATTAAATGGTTCTGTCAAAGGAAGGTTCTGCCTATTTATCTTCATTAATTTATTTGAAAAAGTAAAAGAAACAGTGGATAGCAGTTATACAATACACACAGCAAATTGGGACTGGCCAAGGCCTTTGACACTATTCCCATGCAGGCAATATTGACAGACTTAAAAATCTAAATATGAATCCTTACATTGTAAAGTAAACAGCGATTTGGTTGTCTAACAAAATCTATGTGGATAGAGTCAAACTTGCCATTTCAGAAAGCAAAATATTTACCAGTTGTGTGCTGCAAGGATCAGTGTTGGTACCTCTCCTATTTGGCATCACTTTTTTGTACCTTCAAGCCAACATTTTTATCCTCTGGTTATCAAAGTTTACAGATTACAACAAACCGAGTTTTATCAATTTATCTACTATAGGTTAGACCATGTTAATAATAGGTGCTAGGACAACTGTCTCAAATAAAATGTGAAAAATGTAACAAAATTCATAAACCAAGCATGTTCACATACCATATAGGTGACATATACCCCCAGTCAGACACTGTCATAAGAAATCAACACACTCATGTTGATAATTCCTTATGGTGTGCTTCTACAGTAGTTAAAACAGCCTTCTATATGGGTCATCAGATTTCTAAAGGCATCTCCACTAGATCCAAAAAAAGTCTTACTTACTCTTTTCTCACATCTAATTGGACCCATTAATGTATCTTTCAAAACTATTTGTCAAAACATATGACTTACCTTAGGGACGTCCAGAGATTTGTAATGAAAAAGAACAATATCCTTTTTCACCCAGTGGACATGAGCATTGTGATGTAAGTATATCAATGCATTTTAGATTGCATGTTCAACCCCTAGCATAGTGAATGTGCCCTGATCTTGGACGATTGTTTGTGGCTTATAACATGCAATGCATGCAAATAACAATTAATTAATTAATTAATTAATTAATTAATTAATTAATTAATTAAAGAGTAGGAACATTTTTCTATTTAATTGATTTATTTATACATTTGTTAACCAGTTAGGTACACTGGTTTCATAGGTTCATAGGTGTGTACTAGGCTAATGTACCTGGAGCCTTTACAAGCCTAGTCCATAGGATTACCCTGGCATCGTGCCACCCAACCTTAGTTCCTACTGCCTCTGTCAAGTACATCCACTGGAGTGATCCCCGGGGTGAATTTTCTATTTCCCATCCACTCATCAAGATTGCTCTTGAAGAGGGCCAGTGAGGTGCTTTGCTTGACATGTATGGGAAGTCTATTCCATATCATGGGCAGTCTCTGGGTTATGAACCTGTCCCTCCAGCATGTTCTGTTGATTGCGTTAATGAGGTTGAGGTCTCTGCAGTGTGTGGAATGGAGGGAGTGGGATTTCTTTAGATGTAGCAACAGAACTGGGTTAGACATGGCTTTGTAAGTCAAGCAGAGATCGACTCTAAGTAGGTGATATGAGGCAGAGAATGTTTTTTTGAGTCTGTCCATATAGGACAAGAGTTTATGGCCTAGGATCCTCTTTGTGAGGTACTTTTGTGGCTTCTCCAGTTGTTGCAGATATCTATTGAGGTACATGCCAAATGGGGCATTGTATTCAATGATTGGCCTAATGAGGGAAGAGTAGAAAGAGACAATGACCTCTTTTTTCCTGGATGCAAAACCCTTAATAATGAGATGTGCCACACAGAAGGTCTTTCTGACCACAGTGGCAATGTGGTGGTCAAAAGAGAGGGTGCTGTCAACCCAGATCTTTTATAATACCTTCTGTGTTCAGTAGACTACCATCAATGTGGTAATTCAAGGGAACTGGGTTTTTCCCAAAGGGGATGAAGACACATTTTTTGGCATTGAGCTTAAGGCCATGGTTCTGACACCAGTAGCTGGTCTCATTGAGTTCTTTCTGTAGGATGTCATCATCACTTGCGAAGTTAATAATAGCTCTGAACTTGCAATCATCTGCAAACTTTGTCAGCCAGAGTCCCTTTGCGTTGGCCTGGACTTCACAGAAGTAGATACCAAACAGGAGAGGACCAAGGACTGAACCCGGTGGGACTCCACTCGTGACTGGTCGGCAGTCTGATTTGGAGTCAGCTATTTTCACACTGTGGGTTCTATATGTGAGCCAGTTTGCAACCCACCTAGTGATATAGGGGTTGATGCCTAGCTTACTAAGTTTTTCTTTGATTCCTGAGTGGGGAATGCTATCAAAGGCCTTTGCCAGATCAAGGAAGGCTGTATGAACCACCTTACCTTCATCCACAGCTCTGGTGACTGACTCAAAGAGTTCAACCAAGTTGAGCAGGCATGATCTACCCTTCATAAAACCAAACTGTGTAGGATCCAGAGTCTGGAGATTTCCTATATCCTTGTTTATTAGGTCCATGATGATGCGTTCCATAGCTGTGCATATCAGACTCATCAGGCTAATGGGGTGATAGTTCCCAGGGTCTGTAGTCACTCCTCCTTTGTGGAGAAGGATGACTGTAGCAGTGCACCATTCAGTAGGGACAAAGCCTGAGGTGAGGCTGTGATTAAACAGGGCACACAGGTGAGGTGCCAGTTTACTCTGTAGTTCATGTAGAACACAGCTAGGGATACTGTCAGGTCCCATAGAAGCTGTATTCTTGGCCTTGGACAGTGCTGTTTTAACCTGTGCAGCAGTAATACTGGGTGCCTGGCAATCTACTGGTATTGTGATTGGTCCTTTGGGTGGGAGGGGTAAAGTTAGCACTGAATCTGTTTGCCAGTATATTTGCAATATCTGTTGGCTTGGTATAGGAGATACCATTATGCAGTAGCTCAGAACAAATCTGGGTATTGCCATGGAGATTCTTTACATAACTGTAGAAGGCCTTGTGGTTGTCTTTACTATCTGCTGTAATTCTGTTTTCATAGCTAGCTTTAGAGGATTTGATGAGGGATCTCAACCTTTTGCAGAGGCTGATAAGGGAATTTTTCCAGTCTTGGGACTTCACCTTATTCGGCATAAGTTTCCTCATTCTGTTCTAGAGTTTGTTTATGGCAGGGGACCACCAGATTGGCTTCCTTTTTTTTGAGGAGAGCATCTTAGTTCTATTGGGTATGGCGAGATCCATGCATTTGTGTACATGTTCGTACAGTGCATTGATGTGTGATATGGTGGTCATGCAACTATTCTCAATTTGCATGGGTGCCGTGAAGTTATCCACCTCTGTTTTTAGGAGCCCAAAGTTAGTTTTGGAGAAGTTTTTCATGGTGGTTATCTTTGTTGGGGGGATGGGAGGGATGTGTATTTCCAAGGTGATTGGTTTGTGATTGGATCTTACCAGGGAGGAGTTGAATACTGGTGTAGAGCAACAGTCACCCATGTTAGTAATGTTGTTACCTCTAGTGGGGGTAAGAATGAGTTGGTCCAGGGCATTGGAATTAATGAATTCCAGAAAGCGCTGGGCAAGTGTATTGGTACATGAGTAGTTTTCCCTTTCCTGTTCTGACCTGGGTCATAAGGCAATGAACATACAGAAAGCTAGCAAAATGCAAGAATAACAACACTCAACATGTTCTGTTAGCTGTAAAGGTGCAAAATTCATAGTGAGCAATAGAGGTTAAATATGGGAGATGTACAACAGCAATCTGAGCATTGAAAGATGGTGACTAGACCTAGCATTTTCTTAGGAATCATCACAACTGACCCTTGTAGTACATCTTCTATGTAACTACACTATAATGGACCCTGCTTTTTCATTTTTATGTGAAAACACCAGTAAATTACAGTATTGGAAATACATGTGATTTTCAAGAAATTTGGCATTTTAGGTTAGAGCACAAATTCATCACATCTATTTCTCCTCATATTTCCTATTTATAATAACTGCCAGCTTACTTCATTGGTATTCTGTACATAGAATCTGCTTTGATTTTGAATATATATAGATGCACTAAAATTTATAATGAAATCACTGTTATGATCAGAATTACAATTAAACTTCATAGGTACAATTCCCAAACTGAATATAATTTCTTTGGGAACCATAAATTAGTGTCCATGTACACTATTTGGGAGGACTATGTTTTCCCCTGTAATCACCTGCTGAGATATTGGATTTTACAGCTCTCCTCAGATGTGGTATGGGTCCCAGGGATGAATCACAGGTAAACTGCTGGGGATCTGTGTCCTTCTAAGTTGGACATTGTGTGGTACTGCATTCTATAATGCTTATCAGACCTCATAAGGGACCCAAACCAGAATGGTCACAAATTAAACCTAGGTTTTCCCCTGTAGTAAATTTCTGAGGTACAATACCCAACAACTCTCGTACTTGAGACACTGTGTCCTACAGTTATCTTCAGCTACAAAAGGAATTCAAGGTATGGGACACAGCTGAAAAGCAGAACAGGCTGTGGTGATCTTCTCAGAAATTACTTCCTTCTGAGGAGCTGTATTTTTCCTGCAGTAACCTTTAGATGTTCTGAAGCTTAAATCCTTCCTCAGATCTGGAACAGACGCCAGGGATGGGTAACAGGAAAACTGTGTAAAATGCTGCAGTGACTTTCTAGGGAATTACCTCTTTCTGGGGAGTATGCCCTATCCTGTAATTTCCCTCTGGGATACTGTATCCTGCAGCTCTCTTCACAGCTAACCTAGGGATCGATCACCAATGAACTGTGTCATCCTTTTACAGAGCTTGCCCTTCTGTATTGAAACATTCTGGGTGCTGTAGCCTTCCACTGCCCTCTACTGTGCTGCTTGTGAACCCTTCAGACTTGTAGGCCAGCTAGTATGCCTTTAAATGCAATTTACTGTTAAGAGCAGAAATGCACTATGCATAATTAGGAGCCCTGCAACTTCAAAAACAAAGTGTTGCTATAAATGAACTACAGCAAATCCCAATATTCACTATAATGCCATTATAAAGTGCTGTTGCACCCTCTGACATTGGGGGGGGGGTTTCCCACTGCAGCACTCCTGCGTATCTAGTAATACCAGTATCACTGTACCTTAGTATAGGGTCATACTCTGTAGTACCACAACCTCTGATTTCAAATGTATTCCCTGTTTTCACACTTTAGCCTTCATCTTCCATGGATCACAGCTGTGATGTGTAAAATTTTAACAGGAGCCCAGATTTTGCCTTAATAAGATATTTAGATTAGGATGTTCATAAATCAGTCAAAGCCTGTTATTTAGGGTCGTCAATGCTTCAAGAGTTTGTATGTAAACTCCATCAGCCTTGAAATGTGTGTGGGAGTCTTTGGTTTGTCTACAAAAGATCTGCTTAATAGCTAAGTAGAACAATTTTCTTGAGTCTTGAAAGTTCAGGCAAACAGATTTGCAATTCTTTTATGGATGTGGGCAGCAGGATATCCATTTTAGTTTTTTTATTTTTCATTTTTTTTTTCACAGTGGGGCAAACAAAGTACAGGAAGTTCTTTGTTTCAATAGAATGGTATAGAGATTAACTTACTGCTTGACCATTAAAAAAATTTGATTTACTGTCATGTTCATGAAGAAATGGTGCTAGTTATATTAAAGAAGAATTAATAAGTGGTGATTTATCATATTTAATTTTCTATGTAGACCTTACTCTGATCTGTGAGTTTCAGCATTGTACACTAAAACAGTTTTTTTCTTGCCAAGTACACTTAACCAGTCATCAAAATAAACATAGTAAGAAGTTATACATCAACAATGCATAGCTATTTGACAGAAGAGGAACGTTTTTGTTATCAACCTAGAGTAGAAAACTAAGTAGCCATTCAAACATTGAAAAAGAACAGAATTTCATGAATTTTCTCAGCAGACTGCAAGAATTAGGTTACTTGATATACAGTGCATGATATCAGGGTATAGGGAAGGCAAGTGAAATATACTGCTAAAGATCCTTTCTAGAACTATCTGCAATCAACTCATCTATTACTGAACCAGGTCTATATTAGAACACTAAATATTCTAAATATCGAACAGCCTAATGGCCGAAAATGCCAGACCTCGAACTCGCTATTGTGATGTGCTGCACCCCACAAACCCCCACTGATTATATATACCAACTCTGAGATTGCACTACAGTGAGGAAAGTGCAAATATTCCCATCTTCATTGTACTACGATTTCACTGTAACAGTTCGCTGAGCAGCATTTTTTTCACTGTAAAATGCCATTTGATGAACTGACTCTTCAATCGCGTAATATAGACCTACTGAACCAATACATGGTCAATATGTTACAGCTTTGGCCAGCTAAGAACTTGGTTATATTCAACTGGACGTATAAGAGAATTTAAGTACCTTTATCTGCACTTTTTTTTTAAAAAATACAGTATTTAATTTGATTTAAACTGTGTTGAAGGAATATTTAACTCAAGTGACAGTTATTCTGCTCTTTAGTAACTTGAACTGAAGCTAGTGTGTTATTTGCTAGTAATTACAGGTGTGGGGGTAGCCACATTCTTTGATTTCCTGTCCTTGCCTTTTTAAGTGGTGCATTGTGAAATTTGCATTGCTTAAAAAACCTCAGCTTTGGCCAGCTAAGAACTTGGTTATATTCAACTGGACGTATAAGAGAATTTAAGTACCTTTATCTGCACTTTTTTAAAAAAAATACAGTATTTAATTTGATTTAAACTGTGTTGAAGGAATATTTAACTCAAGTGGCAGTTATTCTGCTCTTTAGTAACTTGAACTGAAGCTAGTGTGTTATTTGCTAGTAATTACAGGTGTGGGGGTAGCCACATTCTTTGATTTCCTGTCCTTGCCTTTTTAAGTGGTGCATTGTGAAATTTTTATTGCTTAAAAACCTCAGCTTTGGCCAGCTAAGAACTTGGTTATATTCAACTGGACGTATAAGAGAATTTAAGTACCTTTATCTGCACTTTTTTTAAAAATACAGTATTTAATTTGATTTAAACTGTGTTGAAGGAATATTTAACTCAAGTGGCAGTTATTCTGCTCTTTAGTAACTTGAACTGAAGCTAGTGTGTTATTTGCTAGTAATTACAGGTGTGGGGTAGCCACATTCTTTGATTTCCTGTCCTTGCCTTTTAAGTGATGCATTGTGAAATTTTTATGCTTAAAAACCTCAGCTTTGGCCAGCTAAGAACTTGGTTATATTCAACTGGACGTATAAGAGAATTTAAGTACCTTTATCTGCACTTTTTAAAAAATACAGTATTTAATTTGATTTAAACTATGTTGAAGGAATATTTAACTCAAGTGGCAGTTATTCTGCTCTTTAGTAACTTGAACTGAAGCTAGTGTATTATTTGCTAGTAATTACAGGTGTGGGGGTAGCCACATTCTTTGTTTTCCTGTCCTTGCCTTTTTAAGTGGTGCATTGTGAAATTTTTATTGCTTAAAAACCTCAGCTTTGGCTAGCTAAGAACTTGGTTATATTCAACTGGACGTATAAGAGAATTTAAGTACCTTTATCTGCACTTTTTTTAAAAAAAATACAGTATTTAATTTGATTTAAACTGTGTTGAAGGAATATTTAACTCAAGTGGCAGTTATTCTGCTCTTCAATTTTAGTGGCCTTGAAACTGCCCGCCCCTCAGCCTACCTCTGGGCCCATCTCATTTTCTTACTCAACTGAGTGCAGTGAGATCATATTCTGATTTCAGGCACTCCTACTGTGTACAAAGAGAGCATCTGGGAAACAGACAAAAAACAAATTAAGCTTATTTCCTGCCTTTCCTGTTAAGTGGTATAGACTATTTGTAGGCTTCTGAGCCCCCAAGCCCTTCTGTGTTTGAGGGAAGCCTTCTAGCTTGTTTTTTTTTTTTTCTTATAACTAGCCAGTTTTCTAGATTCAGCACTCAAATCTGTTTCTTTGATCTCAGCACTTGTTCAGATAAAAAAAAAAAAAAAAAAATTTTATCTGCTTTACTGTACTTGTGTTTCTACCTACTTCGTTTTACTTTTGCATCATCTTAAAATACTCAATTGTATTTATTACTGCTTGGTGTAACTCATTCTAAGCCTTTTGGTTTAAACGCTTGGGCTTCGGACCAGTTGTTTTGCACTGAGAGGGTTTGTGGTCTGCACTGTTGTGGCAAAACAGGTAGCTTACATCCTTCTAGGTTGGGAACTGCTGATTGAGGGCTCAGTGTCTGTTATTCTAAAAGTGTATTAATTTACTGTACTTGTGTTTCTACCTACTTCATTTTACTTTTGCATCATCTTAAAAATACTCAATTGTATTTATTACTGCTTGGTGTAACTCATTCTAAGCCTTTTGGTTTAAACACTTGGGCTTCGGACCAGTTGTTTTGCACTGAGAGGGTTTGTGGTCTGCACTGTTGTGGCAGAACAGGTAGCTTACATCCTTCTAGGTTGGGAACTGCTGATTGAGGGCTCAGTGTCTGTTACTCTAAAAGTGTATTAATTCTGGTTTTAAGCACTTGGCTTTCAGGCCAGTTATTTTACATTAAGAGGGTTTGTGGTCTGCACTCTTGTGGGAGAAGAGGCTGGACTCTGCCCTTCTGAGCTGGGAATTTCTGGTTAAAGGTTTATAGTGCCTGAATATTTGAACTGTATCTTACTGAAATTGGTACACCTTGTTTGCTCTAGCATAGACTAGATCCAGGCCTGCTGAATCTAGCTTTGTTTATATGCTTGTTGTTTGTTTGCTTGTTATTTCCTGGAAGCTAATTCCACCTAATACGCCTTCTCAGCTTCTGTGGATCACTAGTGATATCTGCATTGCTTACTGTACTAGTTCCTTGTTTCACTTGAAAGAAAGTTACTGTTTGTCATTTTGCATTTAGTTACTTGTAACATTGCACTCAAGTTACCTGGCACTTGCTCACAAAAGCAATTATATAAGACAGCACTAAAATTAAAAGCACTACACCCTCACTCCCCACTGGCCCTTTGTTTTCAATTATTAAGGAATTCTAATATTATTCTAGCATGTCCAAAGGTCAGTTGTCAATCTCCCTCTCGGTCCAGCTGGTGAATCTGGGAATCTTTGAGGCAATGTTATAACTGCCTCATGTACACAGACAACCCTCTCCTCCTCCCACATAACACAAATACTATAGAGATGCAGCTATTTAGCCAAACTGGAGGCTGAGCCCCTGCTCAAACTGGAAAGGGGGTTGGTTCCAATGTTGGAACCCCCCCCCCCTTTTGGTTGGCCGGTTAAGGCCCAAAAATGTATAAGTTATACCTGGTTGCAGGGGCTTCCCCTTTTTTTTAAAACATAAGAGTTGTTCCCAACTTTGAGAAACACGCCTTGGTGGGGATCCTGGAAAAATACCAAATAATTGTTTGTATTTACTGAAGGAAACTTGTCTTTGGATAACAGTTTAAATTTTTTTAAAAGTTTTAAAATATCCGGGGCGGGTATGGAAAAAACCCAAAAAAAGGGGCTGTTTCTGGAAAAAATTTAAATCGGGAATGGCAAAGAAACTTTTCTTGTAATGAAAGAATTTGAAAATTTGGGGTTTAGTTCCCGTACACATTCCCTTTTGGTCTGGCATTCCTTCCCAAGCATATTTTCTAAAACACAAACTAACTGCCCTTTCCATTTAGATAAAATTTAAACCCCCCCCGGTTGATTTGGTAGCTGGAAATGGACCTTAGAAAGTTTTCCCTTTTATTTAAAAAAAATTTTTTAAAAAAAATTTAAAATTTTACGGCAAATCAAAATAACTATTTACTTTTTTTAACTAAATTTTTGCACCCCAAAGACCCATTTTTCCCACCCCAAACCAAATTTTAATAATTTTCATAACCCACCCCTTTAAACAAAATTTTTTAACTTTATAAATCCCCTAACAGAAAAGTTCACCCCTTTTTCCTCAAACAGCATAAACCATACATAAGCATATTCTTATCTATATTGTTTATGAAATAAATATCCTGAAAAAAATTCTCTTCACACAACTTTTTCCAAAGTCTAACCACTCCTTTACATTTCAAAAAAAAGCATGCTCTGCTGTCTCTTCTTCCACATAAACTGAACACATTCTTTAAACGTTGTTTTTATGTGGCATATTCCCCTTTACTGGTAATTTATTACCAGTCTCCACAGGAAATCCTGACACTATTATCTTGTTACACCACTTTTCCTTACCTTAAAAGCTATAATCACTTCTTTTGGTAGATCTTCAATGAAAAGAGACATGGAAGAGCTCTCGATCTTGTACCCAGGCAGGTATGACCCTAGCCCTGAGTAGCATCCTGCCATCGCCCAGAATGATACCACAGTACAAGGACAAAATGATTGACTTCAACAATTGGCTAAGCTTCTGGTGTCATTCTAATGGAATCCAGTATCTGTCTGCCTGGGACGACATGGTCGACAGACCACAAAGCCTTGCCAGAGATGGCCTGCACCTGTCGCCCCTGGGATTCCGGATACTGGCTAAGGGTCTTGCTGCCCCTATAGTAACTTTTTAGGCAAGGTTCAAATGACAAATTCACCATCGTAACAGGAACAGGCAAGCAAAAACTGAGGGCAAAACTACTCAATGCTAGAAGTCTAAATCTCAAAATGCACTCACTGGAGGCACTCCTTAAAATGGAGAACACCGATATTTGTGCAGTGACTGAGCCTGGTTCAAGGCTCTAAAGAGCATCCCTGCATTTCCAGGCTATAATTCATACCACACTTTTCGGCCATCTAACCTGGACCAGAACACCAAAGGCGGAGGTGTGTCCATATTCATTAAGGATATTCACACCTCCAGGCTAGTTGTGCAGTCTAATGCATCCGAGGTTATCCAAGTGCAACTAACTCTGGGCAAAACTGCAATCCAAATTGTAGCTTGCTACAGATCCCCCACCATGACCCAGGATTCCCACTCCTCTTTTCTTGATATACTGGAAAATATTAGGGTTCAACCAAACACCGTAATAATGGGCAATTTCAACTACCCTACCATTAACTGGGAAAACTACTCATGTACCAACTCCTTTACTCAACACTTTCTGGAATTCATAAATTCCAATGCCCTGGATCAACTTATCCACACCCCCACCAGGGGCAACAGTATCCCAGACCTCATCATTACCAACATGAGTGACAGGTGTTCCACACCTGAAGTCAACTCCTCATTGGTCAGATTGGACCATGAGCTAATTACCCTAGATATCCGCATCCCACCCCCACCCACTTCATGCTTCTTAAGACAGAAGTGATGAACTTTATGACACCCATGCAGATGGACAATACAGTTACAACTGCTGAATCCTACACAAATGCACTCTATAAGCACTTACACGAGTGCATGGATCGTGCTATCCCTAACAGAACCAAGACGCTATCCTTCAAAAAAGGAAGCCAATCTGGTGGTCCCCTGCCATAAACAAACTCTACAACAAAAGGCAGAAACTGTTGCAAAAGAGAGTAAAATCCCATGAGTGGAGGAGCTCCCTTATAAGATCCTCCAAAGCTACCTACGAAAACAAAATTGCCACTGATTCTAAGGGCAACCACAAAGCATTCTATAGCTATGTTAAGGCTGCATTTTACATGAACTTCAGAACAAACTGGCTCCCCACCTAAGCACCATGTTCAATCATAGTCTCATGTCAGGCTTTGTGCCCACTGAATGACGCACAGCAACAGTTATCCCACTCCACAAAGGGGGAGCCACCACTGATCCTGGGAAATATTGCCCTATTAGCCTGATGAGCCTGGTCTGCAAGGCCATGGAACATATCATCATGGAACTCATAAACAAAGACATTGGTAACTTCCAACCTCTGGACCCCACCCAGTTCGGGTTTGTGAAATGCAGATCATGCCTCTGATCAACTTCTTTGAAGCAGTCACCAAAGCCGTAGATGAGGGTAAGGTGGTTCACAGAGCCTATCTTGACCTCGCCAAGGCTTTTGACACCATCCCCCATTCTGGAATTATAGCTAAACTCACTAAACTAGGTATAAATCCCTATGACACAAGATGGGTTACCAACTGGCTTACTGACAGAACCCACACTGTAAAAGTTGCAGACTACAAATCTGACTTCAAACCAGTGACAAGTGGAGTACCACAGGGTTCAATCCTGGGACCCCTCCTGTTTGGTATCTACTTCTCTGAAGTACATTTTAACACAGAAGGCCTCTGGCTAATGAAGTTCACAGATGACTGCAAACTAGGACCCATAGTTGAGTCCCCAAATGATGTGGACATCCTACAGAAGGGCCTCACTGAGACAGATGCCTGGTGTCAGAGGCATGGCCTCAAGCTCAATGCCAAAAAGTGCATTGCCACCCCCTTTGGTAAAAACTCTGTACCCATGAACTACCACATAAAGGGTTCTCATCCAGGAAAAAAGAGATAATTGTTCCCCTTTACTCAGCACTCATTAGACCCATTATAGAGTACTACACCCCTTTTGGAATGTACCTCACAAGACATCTGCAGCAGCTGGAAAGGCCACAGAAGAACCTCACAAAGAGGATTACTTGCCTCAAACAGATGCCCTACACTGACCGTCTTAAAAAACTCCAGCTTTACTCTGTAGCATATCGCCTACTCTGAGGAGATATCTGCCTCACATATAAAGCTATGTTAATCCCAGAGCTGTTGGGCATGCTACACCTAAAGAAACCCCAATTCCTCTGAGCTACATGCTCTAGGGTCCTAAACCTTGTCATCACAATAAGCAGGACATGCTGAAGGGATAGATTCCTGTCCCTGAGACTTCCTATACTCTGGAGCAAGCTACTTCACCTCAGGTTTCATGCCCACTGAGTGGTGCACAGCTACAGTTATCCCACTCCACAAGGGAGGATCTGCCTTGGATCCTGGGAACTACCACCCCATCAGTCTGACGAGCCTGATCTGCAAGGCCATGGAACATATTATCATGGAACTTATAAACAAAGACATTGGCAACCTTAAAACACTGGACCTCACCCAGTTTGGGTTCATGAAGGGCTGATCCTGTCTCCTGAACCTGATTGACTTCTTTGAATCAGTCTCCAGAGTCATAGACGAGGGTAAGGCAGTCCACACAGCCTATCTGGACCTCGCCAAGGCCTTTGACATCATCCCCTACTCTGGAATCATAGATAAACTTACTAAGCTGGGCATTAATCTTTATGTCACTCGATGGGTTGCCAACTGGCTTACTGACAGAACCCACACTGTAAAAATGGCTGACTCCAAATCCAGCTCCAGACAAGTGACAAGTGGAGTACCTCAGGGTTCAGTCCTGGGACCTCTCTTGTTTGGCATCTACTTCTCTGAAGTACAGGCCAACACTAAGGGACTCTGGCTAACAATGTTCACAGATGACTGCAAACTGGGAGCCATTATTGAATCCCCAAATTATGTCAATACTCTACACAAGGGCCTCACAGAAAGAGATGCTTGGTGCCAGAGCCATGGGCTCAAGCTCAATGCCAAGAAATGTATATTTATCCCCTTTGGGAAAAAACATGTACCCGTGAATTACCACATAGGTGGCAGTACACTAAACACCAAAAGTGTGATAAGAGACTTAGGGTTACAGGTGGACAGTGGTCTCACCTTCAATAACCACATCACCACAACAGTCAGGAAATCCTTCTATGTGGCACACCTCATCCCTAAGGGCTTTCATCCAGAAAAAAAGAGGTCATTGTCCCACTGTACTCATCCCTCATTAGACCCATTATAGAATACAATGCCCCATTTGGTATGTACCTCTCAAGACATCTGCAACAACTGGAAAGGCTGCAGAAATACCTTACTAAAAGAATCACAGGCCTAAAGCAGATGCCCTACGCTGACCACCTTAAAAAACTCCAGCTATACTCTGTCACATATCATCTACTCCGAGGTGATCTCTGCTTAACATACAAGGCCATGTCAAACCCAGAGCTGTTGGACATGCTACACTTAAAGAAATCCCAATCCCTCAGAGCCACATGCTCCAGGGATCTAAACCTTGTCATCACAATGAACAATACATGCTGGAGGGATAGGTTCCTAACCCAGAGACTCCCCAGACTTTGGAATAGACTGCCCATACATGTCAAGCAGAGCACCTCTTTGGCCCTCTTCAAAAGGAACCTTGATGACTGGATGGGAGAAAGGAAATTCACCCCAGGGATCACATCAGTCACCCTGCTAGACAGGGGTCCAGGGAAGTAAATAGTGTGGGAAAAAATAGCCAGGGAATTGTTATGGCTAGGCTTGTATAGGCCCTAGGGCCAATAGCCTAATACCAACCTATGAACCCATCTATGTCAACAAAGTTCCTCATTAGCACTCTTCAAAAAAAATTTGGTGAGTAGATGGGAAATAGGAAATACACCCCAGGGATCACTTCTGTGGCTCTGCTCGACAGGGGCACAGGAAATTAACTTTCTTGGGTGGCGTAAGCCAGGGAACCTTGATGGCTAGGCTTACTTAAGCCCTTGGGCTGATAGCCTAGTACCTACATATGAACCTATGAACCTATGATACACAGAATAATATTGTTTTATCACCTTATTATACCACATCCTTCTGTCTTTCTCTGTATCATCGATTTATATTTTCCATGTTAGTATTTTTCTTGATTATTTCTAATTTCTTCATTTCCATATTATTTTGTCTTTTTTTTATTCTCCTTATCTCACAGAACTTTTTGTATTTGTATTTAAATGTTATCGCTATCAATTTCTCATTCTCTTCCTTTACCTGCCTTAATACCCTATACAACTTTATCTCATTAACACCTTTGTGGTCTGGAATGTCACACCTCTAGCAGCCTCCACACATCCTGCATTCCAGACCATTTTCTGAAAAATAAACTTGAAAAATATAAGATAAACAAATATAAATATTTTGTGAACAATAAAGCTATTAAATCTGTACAATAGCAATGTTATCAGAAAGAAGTGTTTTTTACAGTGATAATAGTCAGTGCTTTCCTAGTCTTTCCCATAAATACCCATAAATACTGTAATATATTATAATGCACACAAACCCCAAATCATATTTTTTCTAAACTTTCACAAATAAATTTTCATATCTTGAAAAGTGTACAGCCCAGACATATACTTTTAGAACATTTTAGTTAACCAGGCCTAAGCAGCCACATGACAACAGGAAATTAGTCTATAAGTGTATGCTTATTGAAATATTTACAGAAATATAAAAATATGTTTAATTATATAAATAACAATAAAATAATACTAGCTATATCTCAGGCTATGCAACTTACTTTGCAAATATCAAAAACGGAATTTTTTCAACAACATCTAAGGTTTCATCTTGTCATTTAACAGTTTCTAAGTCACTTGTTTTTTGAATTATTAAGTAATTATGGAACTATTGCTTATTTTCATAATTAGTAACAAACAACTAGCAGTATTTCCAGTATAGTATTATATAAAACAGAATATTCGGTGAAATGTCCTGGCTTCCACACTGGTGTTTCATACCATATACACAAATACAATGTAGGCCTCTCAGTTATGAAAGCAGGTTTACTATCATATGCTCGACATGTGGATAGTCGAGCTATCGTAGTGTGAAAAAAGGTGCTGCATGCATTGCAAAATCATGAATGCAAATGTTGCAAAACACAAATGAGCGAATGCCAGTCTGCATTCACACATTTGCGAGTGCATAACATCCTCTACTGTAGTGCATCCTCAAAGTTACTATATATAATTGGTGGGGGGGTGCAGTGGGGCTTGCCCCCCTGCTAAACATGTTGTGAGTGGCACTGGACATTGAGATAAGTTCAAAGAAATGTCAACAGTTTGACTTTTTATTCATTGTTCTGCTCTTTCGGTAATGTTAATTTTGATAATGTTTTTCGGGTAAGTGATTACTCGCACAAACATTGTCAAAATTATGGTGAGCTCAGCAGATCCTGCCCAGGTGTCCTACAGAGACCTACAATGCCAGAGAGATAAAAGGAGAGACTTTGGAGTGTTTAAGTACCATTTTTTGGTTTTTCTTGTTGCTTATTGCTATTTCCACCTAAATGCTTGTTTTCTGGCATTTATTGCTTCTCAGAACGCTCATTTTACACTGAAATTGCATTTATCTGTGCCTGCACTTTAAAAAGTTGTTTTTTGTTGTAAATTGTAAATTGTTACTGGCTTCCCACTCAAGTGCAACAGCCATTACTGCACTATAAAAGTGTTTTTCCATTTATTTCTACTGTTTTCTTGAAAAAAAAAACAAAGAAAACAAAAACATCTTACTATTTTCCCGCCTTACTAAGCTAGAGAAGTCACTGTGTTTAAGCTTCTGTGTTTTGCTATACCTTACTTGGGCAAAAAGGAAGTTTCTTTGTTCACCAGTGAGAGTGGGTAGCTCTGAACAGCCTACCTGTCCTTGGAGGAGTGGTTTCTGCCCAGAAGCTGTAGTTTTATTGGCCATTTGGGGCTAATTTCTATCTCTTTAATCTTTCTGTTGCAAAAACCGCATTTGCTTGGTTTTTGCATTTGTATAAGCTCAGCAGATCCTGCCCAGGTGTCCCGCAGAAACCTACAATGCCAGAGAGATAAAAGGAGAGACTTTGGAGTGTTTAAGTACAATTTTTTGGTTTTTCTTGCTGCTTATTGCTATTTCCGCCTAAACGCTCTTTTCTCTGGCATTTATTGCTTCTCAGAACACTCATTTTACATGGAAATTACATTTATCTGTGCCTGCATTTTAAAAAAGTAATTTTCTGTTGTAAATTGTATTTTTTAACTGTTACTAGCGTCCAACTCAAGTGTGACAGCCATTACTGCACTATAAAAGTGTTTTTGCATTTGTTTCTACTGTTTTCTTGAAAAAAAAAACTTGCTATTTTCCCACCTTACTAAGCTAGAAAAGTCCAGTTTCAGATACCTGCTGATACCTGGACTGTGTTTAAGCTTCTATGTTTTGCCATACCTTACTTGGGCAAAAAGGAAGTTTCTTTTTTTACCAGTGAGAGTGGGGAGCTCTGAACAGCCTACCTGTCTGTAGTTTTATTGGCCATTTGGGGCTAATTTCTATCTCTTTAATCTTTCTGATATAAAAACACATTTGTGCGGTTTTGCGCATAGCGCAGCAGTGGTTAGCAAGGGTTAAACTATCTAGTAAAGAGATTAAATATCACAGTAAAAACTCCAATAGTAAATAAAAATCAGTCCAGGCCACCAGTAAATGAATGTAGAAACTATCCCCAGCTCCACAGTGTCTGCTCTTCAGTTTTTCCCTTGTTACTAGCCAGTCTATCCATTGTAGCACTGAAATCAGAGCTTTCTGACTAGCACTTGGCTCAATAAGAGACAGAAGCACGAATAAACTATTGTACTCGATCCCCAACTATTGTTAGTAGGGAACAGTCAAACTACTCTCCCTTACCTGACAAATAAGAATAGTTCCTTAACCCATTCAGGCATGTCCAAGAGTCAGCTCCCAGTGTGTTCTCCTGTGCACCTGATGAATTCGGGCATCCTGAGACAATGTCACAACTGCCTCATGTACATATACAACCCTCTCCTCCTACCACACAACACCAAAATCTGCAAGAGATGCACTTACATAGCTAGACCTGAGGCAAAGCTCTCTCCAGTCACGACTGGAATTGACAGTCAAGAGGAGAAGGTACCAACCTGCAGCACTCCACCTACTACACATAGACCCACCACACATGCAACTGCAAACCCCACACATAAATACATAAAGACATATTCAGAGGCTCTAAATAAAAATCTGCGGAAAGTATAGAGACCACCAAAGCAGACACACAAACAACCTACACCCACCAACACACCACAATCATCACATAACCACCAAAACCAGTGTGTTGCACAACCACAGCCCTTAAGGCAAAACACCTTACTGGTCACACTTGTAATAGGTGACTCCATAGTCAGGCACACCGATGTCCCCCTCACCAGGCTGGACAAAGAGAAGGTCACTGTCAGTTGCTTGTCAGGTGCCAGAATCTGCCACATTACCCACAGACTCCACAACAAGTACAAATATGACTCTGTCATTGTCCATGTTAGTGTGAATGACCTGAGATGTACCTCCTTGGACTACATGAAAAGAGACATAGAGGAGCACTCTGATTATGTAATCAAGGCAGGTATGACCCTGGCCCTGAGTAGCATCTTACCCTCACCAAGAATGATATCTCAGTACAATGAAAAAATTATAAATTTCAACAATTGGCTAAGTTTTTGGTGTCATTCAAAGGGGATCCAGTACCTGTCTGTCTGGGATGACATGCTCGACAAGCCTCGATGCTTCACCAGAGATGACTTGCACCTGGCACCCCAGGGATTCTGGATACTGGCAAAGGCTCTTACCACCCCAATAGTGCCTTTTTTAGGCAAAGCTCAAAAAACAAATCCACCACCGTAACATGTACTAGTGACAAAAAACTGACTGTCATGCTGCTGAACGCTAGGAGTTTAAACCTCAAAATGCACTTTCTCGAGGCACTCCTCAACATGGAGAACATAGATATTTGTGCAGTAATGGAGACCCGGTTCAAGGCTCAAGAGAGCACCCCAGCAATTCCAGGCTACAACTCATACCACACAGTTCAGCTGCAAAACAAGGACCAAAATAGGGAGGAGGCATAGCCATATTCATCAAGGATAACCACACCAACAGAATGGTTGCAAAGCATGATGCCTCAGAAATCATCCAAGTGCAACTGATAATGGGCAAAACTGCAATCCAGATTGTAGCTTGCTACAGATCACCTTCCCAGCCCCATGACATGTACTGTTCTTTCCTCGAGGTATTGGAAAACATGAGAGCACTCTACAAGTACCTACATGAGTGCATGGACCATGCTATCCCAAACAAGACCAAGACCCACTCCTCCAAAAAGAGGAAACCAGTCTGGTGGACCCCAGCCATAAATAAGGTCTATAACAGAAGGAAGAAATTATTGCAAAAAAAGAGTAAAAACCCAGGAATGGAGGGGCCCCCTGACCAACCTTAACAAAAAGCTAGAAACCCTCATAAAAACCTCTAAGGCGAGCTTTGAAATAAAAATTGCAACAGGCACCAAAGACAATCACAAAGCATTTTTTAGCTATGTCAAAAACCTAAATAACAACTCACAGATCTGCTCTGAGCTACAGCATAATGGTTCAAAATTCACAGAACCAACTGACATCGCCAATATAGATAGGTTCAGTGCAAACTTCACCCCACCCTCATCCCCCAAAAGGCCCATTTCCATACCAGAAGATTGTACTACCCCTAAAATCATAGACATTCAGGTGAAAATAGCACTCTCCAAGGCAAGAAACACAGCATCCATGGGACCAGACAGCATCCCAGGCTACATACTACATGAACTCCAAAACAAATGAATCCCTCACCTTAATACCTTCTTTAACTACAGCCTCACCTCTGGCTATGTGCCCACAGAGTGGCGCACAGCAACAGTTATGCCACTCCACAAAGGAGGTGCCACCACTGACCCTGGGAATTACTGCCCCATCAGCCTGATGAGTCTCGTCTGCAAGGCCATGGAGCGCATTATCATGGAACTCATAAACAAAGACATTGTGAACCTACAAACCCTTGACCCCACGCAGTTTGTGTTTGTAAAGGGAAGGTCTTGTCTCCTAAATCTGGTTGACTTTTTCAAAATGGTTACTAAAGCAATAGATGAGGGAAAGGTGGTTCACACAGCATACCTTTATCTTGCAAAGGCCTTCGATACCATTCCCCACTCAGGAATTAATGACAAACTCACCAAACTCAATATAAACCCCTTTGCTATGAGATGGGTTGCTAACTGGCTCACGGATAGAACCCATTCAGTGAAAATAGGAAACCGACTCCAAACCTGTGACTATGGTGTACCACAAGGCTCAGTCCTGGGACCCCTCCTGTTCGGTATCTACATCTCAGAGGTACAAGCAAACATGGAGGGACTATGGCTAACAAAGTTTGCAGATGACTGCAAACTGGGTGCCATAATTGAGACCCCTACCGACATAGATCTCCTTCAAAAGGGTCTTACGGATACAGATGCATGGTGCCAAAACCATGGCCTGAAGCTAAATGCCAAAAAGTGCATCATTATCCCCTTTGGAAAAACCAAGTACCTATGAATTACAACATAGATGGTAGCCCACTTACCACGGAGAGTGTGATAAGAGACCTAGGGACTCAGGTGGATAGTAACCTCTCCTTCGACAACCATATTGCTAAATTGGTTAGAAAATCCTTCTACATGGCCCACCTTATCACAAAAGGGTTTGCATCCAGGAATAAGGATGTTATTATCCCCCTCTACTCATCACTCATTAGACCCATTATCGAATATAATTCCACTTTCGAGATGTACCTAACAAGACATCTGCAACAACTGGAGAGGCCTCAAAAGTATCTGACAAACAGGATAATTTGCCTCAAAAAAGTTGCCCTATGCCATGAGGCTAAAAAAACTCAGACTGTACTCGGTCATGTACCGGCTACTCAGAGGTGATCTCTGCCTGACATACAAGGCTATGTCAAACCCCGAATTGCTAGAAATGCTCCACCTAAGGAAAACCCAATCCACCAAAGCTACATGCTCAAGGGATGTAAACCTGACATCAACAATAAACAGGACTTGTTGAAGGGATTCATGTCCCAGAGACTTCCCTTGCTCTGGAATAAGGTCCCCATATATGTGAGGCAGAGCTCCTCATTAGCACTCTTCAAGAGGAATCTTGATGAATGGATGGGAAACAGGAAATTCACCCTGGGAATCACTTCGGTGTCCCTGCTAAATAGGGGCACAGGAAACTAAACCACTTGGGAGGGAAGTGTAAGCAAAAAATGTTTTTGGCTAGGCTTAATTATGCCCTAGGGTCAATAGCCTAGTACCTACCTATAAACCTATGAGCCTATGAAAACATGAACATAAATATGGAAAATATGAATAATATCCCTCACCCTTCCTTTCATCCTCCTCTTTATCATTCTCATAAAAAATTATAATCTGTGTTATTTAGTATGATGGTCTCCATTTTTAATTATGTTCTTCTCATCTTTCTCCCATATAAATTGTAATATCCCACTGTATAACTCTTCATAATCAGTTCCTTTGTTCAACCATTCTTTCTGTACATTTACAAAATACTCGTTACCAGTGTATTTTCACTGTTTTTATTACACAAAGCAACCACTCCAGAACATCAGTCACTTCCTGTGTTCCATATTATATTTCCACCCCATAATGTGTCTGTTGGAGTCTTTCTTCACTTGTCTGCAATCTTACATCCCCTAACAGAATAAAATCCACATCACATTTAGCACACCTTAACATGTTAATAATACTGTTCACATTTACTGAAAGTACTCTAAAATTGTTGTTTTTCCTTATTTTCAAATGTTGGGGAAATAAGCTTTGTTTTCTTATTTTTACTCTTTCCCCAATTGAATAGTTTCCCTGGGTATATGTACAGATAATTCTTGATCCACAGAATCAAATTTTCACTAGTTAAAACTTCAAAAAAATTATTATTAATTCCTTCTCCTGACCTCTCTTCCAACATGCACTCTCTCATTTTTCCCCTTCCATATTTTTTCTTCTACAGTTTCTTTTTGACCTAGTTCATCCTCTCCCCCAGTGTCTTGTCTTTCCTCATGTATGCTTTCTTCCATTCCATTCTCCCTTCTTTTTCATTTATTGTTTACTCTTGTCAATACATCTAAAAGTCCCTTTTTTACACAACCTCCATTCAGACACACACCTTCTTGCTGTATGTCCTTTCTCCCAACACTGGTTGTGTTGTACCTTGTCACAATCATTAATTAAATGAGAAACATCTCCACAAAAGAAACATGATTTAGGGTGACAAGCATATCTTAATGTCCCTGTGTGATCAACCACAAACATAACAGTTGGTGAGTGTTTCACCATTTTTTTTCACATTTCAAAACAGTGTCCAACCTCCACCCTCTATTCCATACGTTTCTCTCATCTCTTAACTTTCACAATATTATCAATAGCTTTACATAGACCCTGGATGCATTTTCTATCATTGTCTTCTTCTAGTTTATCAATTCTAAAGTGCAAAGTAACATTTTTTTAATATTTAATTTACTACCAGAAAACAAATAATTGTTAACTGATGCGTCCTTCCTTTTGTTACACAGTTCTAGAAATGCCATCATTTCTTTAGTTTCAAATGTTAAATCACAAAACATCTCTGCCTCAATATGTACAAAAGGACCAGTTTTTTGAGCCTTAAAACACAGAACAGTTACCAAATTGTCCTGTCTATTAGTGTCATTTTTTTCTTATTATTTTTACAGTTGGTCTTCAATTTAAAAAGTTTTACGTACAGTTTGTTGCTGCTCTCCATTTTTGCCTGCTATCATTGCTGCATATGCTTTAGTTACTGCATTATCTGCTGCCAAAAGTTAGACACTTTCTCAGTTTGTTGCTGCTTTCCTCTTTTATTTTCTGTCACTGCCTAATAAGTTTTCCTTCCTGCATTTTCTGCTGTCACATCACCTGGTTCCTTTTCCACATTACCATCCTCAGCACTTCATAAAAAGTTATCTGCCACCTCATGCTGTGAAACAGCAGAGCATGATTATTTTAAACAGAAGGCCATCTGCAAGCCATCCTTACATCAGTTATGTTATCTGTACCACTTCAATAGGCTCACTTAGTTTCTTCCTATGGAGACAGTTAAACACTGCTGATTTGTAACATTTACTATACAGGGATCTTTGTTTGGAGCCTGAAGCTCCATATTGAACAACATTTTCTCCAAATTCACACTCTCCCCCTCCAAACTCTGCATAACACTTCTCTCTTCCTCTATGCTGCTGCTTCCCTTTGGGCTCTTTCTTGCTGCTGTAAAAGTCCTCCGGTACTATCTAGCAGCTAGTAATTCCAAAGAGTAGAGGAAGTTCCACGATGCCCTGGCCAAATTTCCCCTAGTAGTTTAAATACCACTTCGGGTATCCCTTGAAAAGAAGTTACTAGCCTAGTAGGACTAACCCCATCAACAAAGGACAAATAAATAAATAACATAAGGCAAGCTAACTGATACAAAAAATCCCAGAAAAATTATACATTGCTACAGAAGACATGAAGGGGGAATATTGGTATAACGAACAGAGCTGCAGTTTAAAAAATAAAGACATGAAGTTTGAAGTGCTATAGAAACAGCTGGTGTGTGTGTGTGTGTGTGTGTGTGTGTGTGTGTGTGTGTGTGTGTGTGTGTGTGTGTGTGTGTGTGTGTGTGTGTGTGCAGAACTGTACTAATAAAACAACAAACTTCTTTCTTATAAACTAAAAGAAAGACACTTGAAGGCAAAACTGATGCTAGGCGCTTTCATTTTTTAATGATATCTAGAACTTCTTCAGAACTGACTCAATTTTAAAAAATGCCAGGTATAAGTAAGGTGCACAAAGTAGAGAGAAAGATGTAACCATGACAATAACATATATCTTCTGAGAACACAGTGAGGAAAACATTAACCAGTCAGAATTTACACATTTTGTACAGCTGTATATACATTAACAAATATTAGTATAAAGTGGGAGTGGTCAGACTCCCCATCTCAATGCACATTTAACATTCAGGTATTCATTGTGTCCAGGAGTGGTCTCAGCATTAAGTAATAACTGCCATCACAAGTCTTTCAGTTCAAGCAAAGTCTCAAAATCTCCAAAAAATTGGTCAACCTGTTCTAATATGAGAAATTTGAAACCAATAAATTCAGGGCAGTGTAAACTGTGTCTTCTTAGAGCGTTTTTTTATCTTTATTTCTTATAGCTGCCAAATGTTCTTTTACTCTATCAGAAAGCATTCTGATCGTCTTACCAACATAAAATGCTTTGCAAGAATTACACACTGCTACATAAAGTAAAAACTTAGAATGGCAGTCTTTAAAATAGACTGTAATGTTACAGTGTTAAAACCTGAACTCAGAGCCAGTATAAATGTACTGACATACTACACATTTGTTGCAAGTAAACATGCCGTAAATGTCACTCTTCTGTACTTGTAATACAGAAAAATGTGGGTTATCTTTTTCAAAAGACATTTTTCAGAGTGGTGTTTTTTTTGAAGGAAAAGGTAGGATTATTCCCAATGATGTTACAATTTCTCTGCACGATGTTTCTAATGCCTTGTGCATCCCTGTTGATAGGAAGAAAAACTGCAGTTCCTGTCAGTGTTTTCAGTTTGATCTAGTGTGTCTTTAGGCACTAGAAAATTGATTACTTTGCCATTATCTGATGTGACAAAATCTAAGTATGGAATACTGTTGGAGAGTGTATTAATGAACAAATGTAGTTCAGTTTCAGGTCCATCCCACATGAAAAAACATCATCAATGTAACTGCGGTAAATATAAACTTTGTCAAACCCTGACAGATGGATTAATGTCTCTAATTCCCATGTGCTAAGCACCAGGTTGGCAAAAGCTGGTGCCATATTGGACCCCATAGCCACACCTTTTATTTGGTGATAAATCTTGGTGTTAAAATGGAAAAAGTTGTTAGTTAAAACTGCTGTGGTCAATGTGATTAGTGTTTCAATTCTACAGGTGCTGAAATTGGCGTATTTACTAAGAAACAGTTCAACAGCTTACAAACCCTCTTGGTGAGGAATGTTAGTATACAGGGCTACAATGTCAAGAGTCACAAGAATACATTTAGAAAAATCCAGTTGTGAATGATGTAGCTCATTAAGAAAGTCCCAATAATCCTTAATGTAAAATTTGGTGGCCTGTTCCAAGAGATTTATAAACACTGTCTAGGTATTCTGAAATGTTATCTGTCTTGGTACATTTATTTGAAAGAATTAATCTGAATGGTGGATTCACTGGGTCTTTGTGGATTTTTGGAATGCCAAATAACTTGCCAAGGCATGGGTTATTTACTTGCAGATATACAAACTCTTCTAGTGATAGTTGGTTATTTTTCTCAAGTGTTTTAGCATCCTGTCAATAACTGCAAAATGCTTGTTAATTTCTTTTAGAGACACAGTTTTGTAAAAATGATTATCAACTAGCATGTTTTCTATAATGTTGATATAGTCCTCTATTTCCATTAAAAGTAGTCCAATGCTTTTGTCAGCTTTCAAAATACATAAAGTTCTGTCTTGACTAAGCTCTGTAAGGGCAAGTTCTGTCTTGGAAAGGTTGTACCATTTAAATACATTAGGTTGCTGTAAAAGACATCTAAATTCATGCTCATAGACACCCTGGAAAGTGGATAGGGTGTTGTGCAAAATTGGATTAAAGTTACTTCTTTTCATAGGAATGAATCTATGTGTTTCAAGTGTGCTAAGTGTGGATATATCCTCATCATCCTTGTCACTAAATAACAATTTAAGATTTAATTTCCGTAATTTCAAGTAGTGTGTCAGTAATCTTAGTCCTTTGTGATGGAATGAAGGTGAATCCTCTATTTAGCAACTTTAAATGTGCCTCAGAAAAATCTCTCTGTTAGTGAGGTTGAAAACTGCATTAGAAAGCTAAGCTTTCTTTCATTTAAAATTGTCTCTTTGTCGAGTTCATTGTCACTATAGTTCTCTCTGTGAATGAGGATCTACATTGTCCTTTGCCTCTCCCCTTCCCTCTCTCTCTCACTCTGTCTCTCGTGCCTGTTGTGGATGTAGTCACTGTACTCATATGGACCGCTTGTTCTTGCAATAAAAAAGGAACCTGTGTTTCTGTAGAACTATCCCTTGATACGTTATTTTGTGAGAATTCAGCAAGGAGTGGTGTGTGAGAAGTATTAACACCAATCTGCTGAGGTGCAGATGTGATGTTAGGATGTTCCTGTTGATAAGGAAAGTAGCTGGGGTGAGATGCTGGTGCCACAGTTTGTCCTACTTGTCTTGTCAGCTTCTCATTTTTGTGATAAAATCTGTTGTTTTATTTTTCGTTGGCTAGTCTGTATGCAGTCTGGCTTTGATACTGTTCTAAATCACAATCTAATTTCTGACTTTTTCTGTTTACCAAGGTGACTATATGTCTTATAACTTTAGGAGATATACTGTCAAAAAGGTGTTTGAATAATTGAAAGTCAGGGCGTTTAAGGATAGTGTTGTGTAAGTCTTCAATTTCTTTTTTAATAATTTTCATCCTTTCTTGGTCATGTCCTATTAAAATTTTGAGAGCTGCCACTCCACAGTCATTGTACGTCTTCTTCTTCTTTCGGCTTTTTCCGATTAGGGGTCGCCACAGCGGATCATCTGTCCTCTCATGATTGCCAGTGGAGTTTCACGGTGTCGAGTTTCCAGCCCAGTGCCCAACCTTCCAAAGAAGGCACACACATGCACACACTCACACCTAGGGCCAATTTAGAGTGTCCAATACACCTACTGCATGTCTTTGGGAGGTGGAAGGAAATCGGAGCACTCGGAGGAAACCCACACAACCACAGGGAGGACATGCAGACTCCGCACAGAAGGCACCCCAGCCAAGAATTGAACTGGAGAACCTCTTGCTGTGAGGCAACAATGCTAACCACTGCACCACCGTGGGCGCCTACTCCACAGACATTGTACAAATTAACAAAATCTTTATAAATTTTGGAATCTCTGGTAGTACCACTGGGAAATTTATAAAATCTGAGGCCACGAGGAACAATATTATGAAGTACGCAGGAGTGTACAAAAAAGTTGTCATACTCAATGTTTTTGAATAAAAATAATTTACGTTCCAGTTCGAAGGTCAATGATTTGCAGTGATGGTTATTGGACTGATTCCAGTTTGGTTCTTCTCTTTGACTCATTGTTTTCTGTCTCCTGTTTCCTTGTAAAAAAGGATTAGGAGTGATTTTGTAGTAATAGTGGATCCGTTTCATGGGATGTCTGTAAAATATCACATTGACTGACTGCAGTGTACAAATAGGACTTCTCTCTTATTAAGATCGGTGTGAACTCCTTAGAATTGACTTGAAGACTATTACATCTAATAAGCAAACCATGAGCTTTGTACATGGTTTTATTAAATTCTTCTATTACCAAAAAAGCTCTGGTGGCATACAGTGCACTGTGAAATCTTGTAAAGACTGGTCTCTAGAGCCTGGCTCCATCAGCTGCATGTCTTCTTCCATAGTAATAATAAAAGCAAACTGCGATAACTAACATAAATGAAGAACTGTACTAATAAAACAACAAACTTCTTGTTTTGCATTGCCTTATTAATTTGTGCAGTTGGAACATCATTAGAGTTAGTAAAGATTTATGCCAAGCTTTAGGGAATAATCCTACCTTTTCCTTCAAAAAAAAACACCACTCTGAAAATGTCTTTTGAAAAAGATAATCCACATTTTTCTATATTACAAGTATAGAACAGTGAAACTAAAGGCGTGTTTACTTGCAACAAATGTGTAGTATGTCAGTACATTTATACTGGCTCTGAGTTCAGGTTTCAACACTGTAACATTACAGTCTATTTTAAAAACAATTTTGATTGCCATTCTAAGTTTTTAGTTTATGTAGCAGTGTGTAATTCTTGCAAAGCATTTTATGTTGGCAAGACAATCAGAAAGCTTTCTGATAGAGTAAAAGAACATTTGGCAGCTATCAGAAATAAAGATGAAAAAATGCTCTAGGAAGACAAAGTTTAACCTGCCCTGAATTTATTGGTTTCAAATTTCTCATATTGGAACAGGTTGACCAATTTTTTGGAGATTGTGAGACTTTGCTTGAACTGAAAGACTTGTGATGGCAGTTATTACTTAATGCTGAGACCACTCCTGGACTCAATGAATACCTGAATGTTAAATGTGCATTGAGATGGGGAGTCTGACCACTCCCACGTTATACTAATATTTGTTAATGTATATACAGCTGTACAAAATGTGTAAATTCTGATTGGTTAATTTTTTCCTCACTGTGTTCTCAGAATTGCTATTGTCATGGTTACATCTTTCTCTCTACTTTGTGCACCTTACTTATACCTGACATTTTTTAAATTTTGTCAGTTCTGAAGAAGTTCTATCTATCATTAAAGAATGAAAGTGCTTAGCATCAGTTTTGCCTTTGAGTGTCTTTCTTTTAGTTTAGAATAAAGAAGTTTGTTTTATATATACATATATATATATATATATATATATATATATGTGTGTGTGTGTGTGCGTGTGTGTGTGTATATATGGAGGAACTGAAAATCATTGATCAACATCTGTTTAGCTAACTACACAGATGGTCAACAGATTGCACTACTCTCAGGGGTTTGGAAGTGTGCACCTTCCCTGATATTGTGTGATCTCACAGTTAGTATATATAATTAGCAGATGATGAGGGAGGTGCCGGGGGCTTGTACCTTGCAAAAAACACTATTTTCTTAAGTGTTGTTTTACATGCACCAAGATTTTTGCTCAACATACACATAGTAGCATGTCAGCAGTTGCAAAGTTGGCCTTTTGTGGTCAACATTGTGAATACTGATATTTGTCAGTGTCAGTGGTGCAACAGGTAGCACACTCACCTTTGTTGCATAAGGTTGTGTGTTCTTTTCTAACATGGGTTCACTCGATTGTTGACACTGCAGTGCAGCATAAGGGGGGTGGCACACTCCTGAGTGTGTTGATCTTTGGATGAGAACTTAAACTGAGGCCCCATCTGCTTGAGTTGGTGCTAGCATAGGTGCATGTAAAAGATCCCATGTCACCTAAAAAAATAGGGGTTCTTTAATTATATACAAAAATAACTCTTATTTACAAAATATATACATATTTCCAAATATTTACATATGTACAAATATATAAACATACAAATCTGTTTACTTATATTCAGAATTTCCTTTACAACCATACTAAAATTTCATCCCTATTAGACCCCATTCCTTTTTCCATAACCACCATTTCTTTTTACTTAATATTGCTGCTAAAATCCATTTACCATTAAACATAATTTCATTTATTCTTTCATTCCATATAGCCCATATAACATGAAATAACTTTTTATCTATTCTTTTAACATATTATTTACTTCTATTCTTATAATATCCATATTTAATTATATCGATTTTTATTTTATCCACGTCTTTTATATTCTCAAAAAACTTTCTTTACACAGTTTTCCCAATAGCTTTTTTACTCTTTTACATTTCAAAACACATATTCCATAGCTTCTTCTTCTTCTCCACAATGTAAACATATGCTCTCACTATTCATTTATATGACATATTACTTTTACTGTCAGTTTATCTATTACCACTCTCCACAAAAAAATCTTGAGAGTATACTTTCTGATTAAATTTGCTTTGTATTTATATAGCTTTAATTTTTTTAATCTCTTAGATTTTCCCATGGTTTTACATAGTAATCTTTTATTGTTACATTTGTATACCATACTTTTCTAACTTTTTCTACATCATCAGTTTTTATTTTCCACAAAAATATTTTTTCTCATTAACATTTTATTTCTTTGTTTATATACTCTTTTTCTCTTTTACTCTCTTTTACCATACCCCAAAATTTATCATACTTAAATTTAAACAGTTTGACTACTAATCTCTCATCTTTTTCATTTATTCACTTTAACACGTCATACAAATTTAATGAATCTGTGTATTTCAAAGGGTTAATTAACCCTAAACATCCTTCTTCTTTAATTACATACAAAACTCTTCTTTTTGGTGGGTTTAATCTAGAACCCCATATAAATGAAAAATTATCTGCAATAATTCCTTCTCAAATACTGTTGGCAACATAAATACACTTACTAAGTATGCTATTTTTCCCATCAGTACTGAATTTATCAAATAAGCCATTTTATCTGAATGGTAATTTATATGTTCTCCAGAAAAGGCATGTTTGCTTTATTTCTTGTACTGCTTTTTCCTATTGAATTCTACTTACATCTTTATTCCCAAATCATATACCTAACACAGATATTTCATTCATTGTAAAATATAGACCCCATCTTTAGTACAGCACCTAAACCTTTACTTTTATCTTTATTTAAATCCATCCGTGCCATCACTAGACACTCATTTTTGCAAATTATTACTTATTTTATCCAAATATTGTTTTTGCAGTTATTATAATGTCACCTGCATTTGTTAACAGAAATGGAATTCTTAAACATTCAGATGTTATATACCCCACATCCTTCATTTTATAATTTATTTCACATACTATCACATTTATAACTAATGCAAAGAGTATACAACTCATTGGGCATCCCTGTCTTAGACTACTCTTCATATACAGCTCTTGACTTAACCAGCCATTTACATGTATTTTTACTTTATTATTACTATACGCTGACATACATAATTTCCTAAATTTCTCAATTATATTATTTTATTTTATTATTACCCATAAGATTTCATGTCCATTTCTATCAAATGCCTTATTAAAGTCCCCTGTCATGATTTTCACTTCTTCTTTTATGTTCATTCTATCATGCACAATTTCTCTGTCATTGATAATTCTTGATAACTCTTCTTCTTTATACTATATATGCTATCTTCCATAATATTTTCCATTTTAGTTTCAAATCTTTTTTGTATTATTTTATAAAGATCTTATAATTGTTATTATTCAATGCTATTGATATCCAGTTTAATTCTCTTTTGCCTTCTTTCTTCCATATGAATTTAAGTATTCCACTACATAATTCTTTATATGTAAAACTTTCAATTAACCATTCATTCAAAATCTTTATTTTTTTCCAGTCCCTTAAATTTTTATACATTTCATACCCTATTCCATCTGGATCTGCAGCCAAATCTATATTAAATTGTCCTAATAATATTTTGAGTAAAAACCAAGGAATCCCAGAGGCAAGGCTGTGGCAAACTTTTTAATATAAAATCAAACACAAACAATAATGTAAGTGCTTTCGCACCAAAGTGCTTCTTCAGACAAATATCATCACAGTGCACATTTATATAGTAAAATCAACAATCAATGAGTAAAATCAAACACAAACAATAATGTAAGCGCTTTCGCACCAAAGTGCTTCTTCAGACAAATATCATCACAGTGCACATTTATATAGTAAAATCAACAATCAATGATTAAAATGAACAATTATCACTTAGGTAAATCCCTGGATTTTAAAATTGGCTTTAAAGAAACCCTGTCATTAAGGCCTGGTTTTCTTTCAGCACCAAACCTCAAAATCCAATGGAGCTCTCTCCGCTCAGTATAGCTCTTTAAATCACCACCTCTTGGATTTTCAAAAAACACCTCTATTACTTTAAAAACAAAAGAAAGTGTCAAACCTGAATCCATCACATGTTTAGCCAAAGCATTGGTAACCTCACACTTTTTTATAGCATAGACATGCTCCCAAATCCTCTCAAAAAACATCCTGTTGGATTTTCCTATATAGTAACTATTACAGTCTTTACATGTAGCTAAATAGACTAAATCCTTAGTCTTGCAGTTGGCATTAACTTTAAAAGAAAAAAAACCTGTCCAGAAACAGGATATATAAGCTCGTTGGAGCCATCTAAGTATGTACAATATCTACAGCTACCACAGGGGTGAGTCCCTGTAAAAGACTGTGGTTGTGGGGACTCCTTATAAATGTCTCTGTAACAGAGGCATCACTTCAATGACTTCTTATTTTTATAACTGAGTAGGGGGTTCTCTCCTATTAAATCTTTAATACGATGGTCAGAGGTTAAAATACCCCAATTCGAAAAAATCACCTCATTAACTTGTTTGATATCACTAGCATATGACAAGGTCAAGGGAATCCGTCCACCACTTCGTGGACCAGGTCTCTTAACATAGCTATCTCCATCATCTGAAAAATATGGCTTAGCCCTGCCCGCCCTAAGACTCTTGACTTCTTTTATCATTGTTTCAACTTCAACATCGCTATAGCCCCTGATTAAAAACTCTTGTGACAGTGTCCCCAAATTGGCTTGAAATCCTTCTTCTGTGTTGTTCAATCTTGAGGATGCCAGCAATTGGATGCCACACATACCACTACCCTGAAACAGTTTTGGAACAGAATGACAAGTCCTTCATTCTGAATCTCTCCAAAAAGGTGCTATCCAAAATTGAATTGACATTATTACAACATAGCCTTATTTTCATACTGGCCGAGAGATCAGAGTTGTCTAATGTTATGGTCAGTCTAAGACTTTTTGCTAGAAATTTAGTGTTAAGGTTGTATTTTCATGATAAAGCTTCTGATTTTCACATACCTGTGCCTTTTAAGACACAGAGTGTTTTTCAACCTTCACTTGATCCAGCTTTAGAAGCTTTTATTAACAAATGTGAGCAAGATTTGTTCAAGATATTTAGTAAAAAGCCCGAAGCAGGTTTGGTTAATAACAGTGGATATGTGTTTCATAATTTGAGTAAATCAGAGCAAGCAGCTTTGAAAGCTCTACAGGATGATGCTAGCATTATTATAAAAATGGCAGATAAGGGGGAGCGATTGTCATTTTAGATTGTGCCTTTTATGTAGATTCTATGATGCAGATGCTACAAGACATCAATGTCTATGAGAAGGTTGAACAAGATTTCATTTGGAATTTTCAGTGTACAGTGTATTTTACCATATGTGAATGTGTACAGAACTTTTTTTTTTTTACAGATAGTTTGTCACAATATTTAAATGTGGAACACCCAGTAATTCCGATCTTTCAAGGACTTCCTAAAATACACAAAGACATGGTTACACCTCCTTTTAGACCTATAGTGTCTGGTAGGAAATGGTTGACTGAACCTTTTTCAATTTATGTTGATAAACAGCTATGACCAGTGCTATTGAAAGCTAAAACAATGTTGAATAATACCAGACATTTGTTAAATGAATTATATGCCTTTGTGCAAGAAAGCAGTGAAGCTGCCTCTCGTTTGTTAGTGACCATGGATGTTGAATCCTTGTTCACCTGTATTCCCAATACAGATGGTATTACCATGGTTAAACAGTATTTGTTGAAGCATAGTGGATATGATTTGAAACACATTGATCTTTTATTTTTATTTTTAGGAGTTATTCTTGAGAATAATGTGTTTATGTTTCAGAATGTTTCTTTTTTTACAGAAGAAGGGCATAGCTATGGGCACATCTTGTGCCAATAGCTACGCCAACATGGTACTGGCTTACTGGAAAGATCATGTTATTTTCGACAGTCATTACAGTACTTCAGTTTTATTTTATAGAAGGTTTTTTGATGATGTCATATTGTTTTGGAAGGGTGATATCTTACAGTTGAATTTTTTTTAGACTATCTCAACAATACCACCCCTTTTTTGAGGTTCACTTCTACTCTATCTTCTGAAGAAGTGATTTTCTTGGATGTCAGGATCAACAGGGAAGTTTCAAGTAGCTTTAGAAATAGGCTATTCAGGAAATCTTGTAGACAGAATACAGTTCTACAGCACAATAGTATGCATCCGACACATGTATATAATAATATCTTGAAGGGATAAGGCATGAAGATGTCAAGATTGAACAACACAGAAGAAGGATTTCAAGCCAATTTGGGGACACTCTCATAAGAGTTTTTAATCAGGGGCTATAGCAATGTTGAAGTTGAAACAATGATAAAAAAAGTCAAGAGTCTTAGGGTGGGCAGGGCTAAGCCATATTCTTCAGATGATGGAGATAGCCATGTTAAGAGACCTGGTCCACAATGTGGTGGACGGATTCCCTTGACCTTGTCATATGCTAGTGATAGCAAGCAACTTAATGAGGTGCTTTTTTCAAATTGGGGTATTTTAACCTCTGACCATCATATTAAAGATTTAATAGGAGAGAAACCCCTACTCAGTTATAAAAATAAGAAGTCATTGAAGTGATGCCTCTGTTATAGAGACATTTATAAGGACTCCCAACAACCACAATCTTTCACAGGGACTCACCCCTGTGGTAGCTGAAGATATTGTACATACTTAGATGGCTCCAACAAGTTTATACATCCTGTTTCTGGACAGGTTTTTTCTTTTAAAGTTAATTCCAACTGCAAGACTAAGGATTTAGTCTATTTAGCTACATGTAAAGACTGTAACAGTTACTATATAGGAAAAACCAACAGGATGTTTTTGAGAGGATTCGGGAGCATGTCTATGCTATAAAAAAGTGTGAGGTTACCAATGCTTTGGCTAAACATGTGCTGGATTCAGGTTTGACACATACTTTTGTTTTTAAAGTAATAGAGGTGTTTTTTGAAAATCCAAGAGGTGGTGATTTAAAGAACTATACTGAGTAGAGAGAGCACCATTGGATTTTGAGGTTTGGTGCTGAAAGAAAACCAGGCCTTAATGACAGGGTTTCTTTAAATCCCATTTTAAAATCCAGGGATATACCTAAGTGATAATTGCTCATTTTAATAATTGATTTTGATTTTAATATATAAATGTGCACTGTGATGATGTTCTTTGTCTGAAGAAGCACTTCGGTGCAAAAGTGCTTACATTATTGTTTGTGTTTGATGTTATATTAAAAAGTGTGCCACAGCCATGCCTCTGGGATTCCTTGGTTTTTACTCAAGAATATTGTTGGTTTCTGAATTCTCAGCTGAGCCCTTTGGAGGTACCTTGGACTTTTAACTTGTCCTATTACTTTATCTAGCTCATTTAAAATGGTCTCCTTTTCCAACTCTTTATTCTCTTTTTCTGTTATCTTTTTTACTTTCCATGTTTTTTTCACTACCTTCTTTTTTTCTTTAAACATGTCTTACACATGTTGTACTACACCATTCATAATCTTTTCCTGAGTTCTTTCTGATTCTCCTTTTACATTTTTTAGTTATCTAATTACACTTCCTTTACTAATCTGCTTTGGTAACTGGATACTTCTCTTTTTCCTTGTAAAAATATTTTTGCTTATGTCACAGTTCTTGTATTTGTTCTTGAGTTCTTTCATATAATTATTTTTCTTTGTCTGTTGTTATGTTCTAAATCTTCCAATGCACCATTATATGTTGTTTTATATTTTTTCTTTCTCTACTTTTCTCACATCATATCGCTACTGTAAAATATATATATATATATATATATATATATATATATTTGTCCTTAAATATCATTCACCACTCAGACCAATTTTTATAAAAATTTCCTCACAGTAATGTCATCTTTACATAACTGTATTACTAATCTCTTCCCCCCTCATTCCATGCCTGCTCATTAATCTTAATTATTCCTTTGTCTAATTTTATATATGCCTTATTTTCATTCATCTTTAGCTATATTACAAGATAATCAGAAAATCCTATTTCAACTACCTTCCCTTCTCCTATAATTAAACTTTCTGATAATATAAAATAATCTATTTCAGTTCTACACATACTCCTTTTGTAAGTCCATGAATTTTTGTCCAAAAGTTTCGGATTTAAATAAAGAGAAAAGTAAAGGTTTAGATGTCGTAGTAAAGACTGGGGTATATATTTTGCATCTTATAATTTCTAACATTTTTCTTATATCCTATCCCTTCTTTGTACACTTGCCTCTTAAATCACAATTAACGTTTCCTGTTATTATAATACTCATATTTATCATTACATAGTCTAAAATCTGAGGAAATAAGCTTTCCCTTTTTTGCAGTTAGTATAAGCTATAATGCTACAATTCTGTATATATACTTGTTCTTTCCATTTTACATCTACAATGCTTAATCTTCCCATTTTTACTAAAGTTACATCTAATATCATTACTATATTTTTACAGAATATTGCTATTCCGCAACACCTATAATTTCTCAAATTCCAGATTATCTTTCCTCCCCATAGTTTCTCTATTTGTAATCTTTCTTCATTTGTTAAAAATCTTGTGTTTTGTAATATAATTGCATCTACAACACATGTATAACACCACTCCAAAATCCCAAATCTTATTATATTCTTAATACTATTCACATTTACAGAAAGGACTCTAAAATGTTTATTTTCCCTTAGAGTCATGGTTTTATAAGTCCATAGTTAATTACTAGGCTAGCTTTCTTAATATATGTGTAACCAATTTCCTTCCAAAGGTGAGAATCAAACACTTTATGTTGTGTCTGTGAGTCAAACACCTAAACCATTATACAAAGCCTCAATCTTTAGCTGGAATGTAAACAGGAAGTGTTCTTCCCACTCACAACAATGATAAGTGTGGGTTTTTTATTAATATCTACATTACATATCACTTACATATTTACATCTATTTACAAACCTCTATACATTATATAATTCAATTTAAGCATTCACCCCCACTCTTTTATCAACAACCAAAACATTATTTTCTCTGCAATCTTTGTCAAAGTCCATTTTCCATTGTATTTAATTTCATTTAGTCTCTCACTCCATATAGTCCATGAAACATAAAATAATACTGTCCATTTTCATCACTTCTTCCTGCTTTTGTGTACCATAACAACCAAATTGTATAGTGCTCATATTTATTTGCTCAAATTTTAACAAACTTTTCATGCAATTATATTTACATATTTCTTTCAACAAATTAACATTTTCACATTTCAAAAACACAAACTCAGTAGTCTCAAACTCTCCACATTTATTACATATTCTATCTTGTTTTTTATGTGTCTTAACCATCCATTTTCTATTAGAAAATCTCCATAAAAATCATTATGTTCTTTAATATTTTTATAGTTATTATATCTTAGCATTATGGCTTTTTTCTTATCTATTTTTAAATCTTTCCATGCATCAATGCAGTAATTCAAAGAAATTCATTTGTAAAGGACATCAAACAAGTTACCAAGGAAAAAATAAAGGAATGTCCATGGCCAGTAGTTACACCATAAGCTCCACACAGCAGGCAAATCCTGGTAGTTGAGTGCTGTAAAATCTTTATTTATATAATTCACAAAACAAGATAATGCAGTAAAATGCTTTCATAATATTTAAGTACAATTCCTTTCTATTTTTCTTATATATATATATATATATATATTTTTTTTTTTTTTTATTTTTTTTTTTTTTATTTTCCATAACACAATTTTGTTTTGTTACTCTTTAACTTCTTCATTCACAATGCTTGAATTTCTTTTTTTAACTTCCATTCATTCCCACAGTTCTTTGTATTTTTAATATAGTATCATTTCTATCAGGTTTTTATTTTCCTTCATAATTCCTATTAATATATTATACAAAATTAAAGATGCTGCATGTACTATTGGGTTTATTAAACCCAAGCCATCCTGCTCTTCTTTCACATATAGAATCCCCTCTCTTGACTGGATTCAGTCTAGTACCCCATATAAAAGAAAATATAATTATCATTAGTTCCTTTTCATACTTAATAGGAATCATATAGATGTTAACAACAGAAACACATTTTCCTATTATCATGGTGTTCAACAAGTGTGCTTTTTTCTATATGAAAATCTGTATGATTTCCAAAAAATAGTCATATTCTTTATTTCTTTGAGTACATTATCCCATTGTTGTTGTCTTTATTCATTCTTTCCAAATATTATTCCTAATATATCTTTGTTTTTCATAGAACTCATTACCTCCTATCATACCTTCAAAACCAAAGCCTTTACTTTTCTCTTTATTTATATTTAAGCCTTTTTTTTAATTTATACTTAGTTTTTCATTTACGTCTTCCATCCATACTTTATTTTTAACAATTAATACAATATCATCTGCATGATTATACATTACTGGTAATTGTACTTCCTTCATCATTTTGTATCCACCACTACTTGGCATTTTATTAATTTCCTTCACCATTACATTCATAACCAATGAGAAAATGACACTACTGGCTTGGCAGTCCTGCTTTATTCCACATTCTATTTTTATTTCTTCTCCAATCCAGCCATTTACATTTAGTTTTACATAGTTCCTTTAATAAACAGATGTTATTACTTGTAACATTTTTCCTTAGATTATATGTCTTCAAATATCCCCATAATGATTTATATTGAATAGTATCATAGCCTTTACTTATATCCTCTGTCATAACCTTCAATTCTACATTTGCTTCTGTATTATCATAGGCTTTGCTTATATCCCCTGTCATAACCTTAGCTTCTTCATTCACTTTTACATTTTTATTTATGATATCATCAATTATTTATGTTATTATCCATAATAAGTCTTGACTTCCTTTTTCCTTTTCTTCCAAATACATTTTGGTCATATATTCTATCCATTTTTTGTAAACTTTTTGTTATTTGCTATTATTCTCATAAAACATTTATAATCTGTATTATTCAATGTTATAGGTCTCCAGTTTTTTTATCTCCTCTTTATTTCTGTTTTTCAATATAAATTTTATAACTCTTGTACATATCGCTTTCTCTTTAATTCCAATTTCTAACCATTCATTCCACCCAGTAGTGGGTGTCCACAGAAAAAAACTGCCACAAAAGGGTTTCAAGACAATTTTAATATTAGTTATATACAGGGTGATAAAAGACCTGATTTTTTTCACAATTGTTTCCCACAGAGATCCAGGAGGGTGAACTTGAGACATAATGAACAGAGGGGATGGAAACCCCATTATGCCAGATCGTTATTTCCAGTAATAGTGCGCATACCTTTAAAGTATTTACATTTATAACTACACAAATAATAGTATAACTAAAGTACATTTTCCTCTTTTTTTCTAAAGGGTTAAAATTTGTACCGTCTAAAAAATTTGATTTAGTTGAAGCAATAATTGAAACTAAAATGTACATAATGAAGTTAAATTTAGCATTTTATTTTAAAGACAAAGTTGATGGAGGTAACCCAGAATTTATTAGCAACACCAATGATCTTAGTAAGAAGAGTACATTTATCTCCCTCCCCTCTGCACCCCACCTTAGCAGTTTTGGAAAAATCCATCATTGATGACATCGATAATCCACAAGTTAGATATAAAAATAAAAGTTTGAATTATAGCAATTTAACTAAAGGAGAGAGAAAGAGTTATTTGAAAAGCTCAGAAATAAAAAAAACTATTCAAATTATGAAACCTGATAAAGGTGGGGGCATTGTGTTACTTGATTTTTGGATTATTCAAAAGCAATGTATGATTTATTAAGTGACTGCAAAACTTACTCTCCAGTTTTTATTAACAACATTAACATTAGTTATCATAGAATTGACTTCTATCTTGAAGAGTTTTTGTTAGACCAGAGAATTTTCTTGGATGCATAAAATGTAATGAGGGCAAAGAATCCAGTCAAAACCAGTATTTTCAGTATCACAAAATTCTTCAAAAATGTGAACAACCCAACTTTTAGACCCAAAATGGCCAGACATGGATCCAAGACCTATTTTATTGGATTAGTCATTGAGAGATGGCTAAATACAATTTATAATAAAGTTGACCATCTTATTATAGACTCTTGGGACTTTCTAGGGAGACTTAAAATAGAATTTTGGTCTAAGGATATCATTTTTTTGACCATAGATGTGGTAGACATGTTTACCTCTATACGTAAGAATGAAAGCATGGATTTTTTTATAATAGTCTGGTGAGGATACATTTTATTTGATAGTGACAAGATTAATCTAATTAATGACTTAATGGCTTTGATTTTAGACAATAGTTTTATTTTTTTTTTCAAACAGGAGTATTTTAAACAAGTCAAAGGTGTTGCAATGGGGGTCTCTTGTGCCGACATATATGCTATCTTAGTGCTTCTTGGATGGAAATCTAATTTTATTTTTGGATGTAACTTTAACAAACACATTAAATTGTATGCTAGATACCTGGATGATATTTTTATTTTATGGAATGTGTTAGTGCAAGATATTGACAACTTCATGAATTGCATTAACAACATATCTTCATTTTTAATATTCACAATTTCAATAGGGAACAAATCCAATATCAGGATACAATGATTTACAATACTAAAGGTGGCTTTAAACCAAACATGTACAGGAAGCCAACCTTCAGTAATTCTTACTTAGAATGTTCTAGCTGCCATTCACTCAGTCATTAAAAAAGTATTGTGAAAGGGCAGTGTATTAGGGCTGCCAGGATGACGTCACATTATGAGGATGTAAAAAAACAGCTTGCAGTTATAACCAGTATGTTTATGGCTCATGGCTATCGAGCACCTCTTGTTGAAGACATTATGGATTACATACAGTTTCAATGGGGCAAAAAGTTTAAACCCTTACTAGGGGTAGGTTTGTCATATCATAATAGTGAACAAGAAATTAAACATTTTGAGAGGGTCTTAGTTTCAGAGTGTGGTCCACAGGCAAAAGAAAATAAAACATTTTCAAGAAAAATTGGAACGTCCTCAGGGTAATCCAGACATTTACCAAAGTTTAGGCCTTAATCCTTCTTTTTGTCTTTAAGCCAGGTCTTAACATCAAACAAAGTTTTGAAAGACAGAAATTTCATAAGAATTTTATTACTTCACAAAAGAGAGGTACAACCAAATGTGAATCATGTGGACAATGTCAGTATATTCTAGAGGTTGACAGTTTAACCTTGGAAAATTACATTTGCTCTAAAGTTTACTTTAAGAAAGGAAACTGCCATTCCAAGGAGGTTGTCTGGCTAAATATTTGGGGTGCCCACCTTTCTATGTGGGCAAAACTGAAAGACCCCTGAAAAAAGAATTTATGAACATACCTACCACAATAGTAAGCATAATATTAAAAATGCCCTATTCAAACATGTCATCACTAGCCCCAGTTGTACCACTTTTAACTTCAGGATTTTAGAGCAAATTAAGATTAATCCTAAGGGTGGTGATTTTAAGTCTATGCTCCAAGAAAAAGAAGCAAAATGGCAATTAAGACTGAACACCTCTCTGCCACCTGGTATAAATGAGAAAATGTCTCTACAACCTATTTTAAATTTAAGGTCTAACTTTATTTAATAGTGGATTAATATTGATTTATCTTTTTATGTTACTTTCTGTCTTTTATTACCTGTTCCCTATTGAGAGTTTGTACTTCTTTTTATGTCATGTACCTTTAAATTATTAAGTCAGTTTTAATTGATTAATTGCTTATTATTTAAGAGCTTGGTTTTTAATTGCTTTTTGATTCTGAAGAAGTCCTAAAATTCATAAGATGAAAGCACTCAATCGATACATTTTAATAGTTTTAATAAATATTTCTGAATAGGAAATCCTTGTGCTTGATGGCAGCAATACTTTTAGTTGTCAATCCAAGTTTGCCAACCTAGGCAGGTGTTATACTTGACCCTTGTCTACCAGTTCCATGGTGGAGGGGGGAGATATGCAGTAAATTTACTAATATCCAAAATAGCAAGTTCTGTAGTCTTCACAATTTGAAGAAAAACGTGTTTTAGTTTTTAAAGAAGTAAAAGTTAAATATGTTTAATTAAGGTAGAGTAATTAACAAAGAGTATTGCAGAGGAAAAAGCCAGTGATTTACTACCATTTCTCTTAGTGTCTAGCAATAGAGTTATAATAGTAATGAAAGTCACAGCTAAATGACTAAGTAGTAAACTAGACTTATTTTTAATTGTTGTCATCCTCGATGTGTATGTCGCTGTTAATAACAGCATGTCTGAGTTTTGTAAACGTAGAGTGGTTTGAAGAGGTAAAGAAGTTTTCTTTGCTGGAACACATGAATTGTATAGTACATGAAATTTTTGTAAAGAAAATTAGTAAGGATAGAATTTTTGCTGAAATAAAAGGAGATCAAAAGAAAGAGGCCGTAATATTAATTAAAAATGCTATAGAAATAAAGATTAAGGAGCACATGGACAGGCAGGGAAAATTTATTATGGTGAGAAGTTGTTAGCAGGGTGTAAAAATTAAACTGGCTGCACTGTTCATCCAGGCTTACAGATTTCTAGAGTGACTCCGTTAACAGCCTCCACCCTCTTTGGAATTTACTAGGCAAGGGAGAATGGAAGTAGGTTGCCAGGCCTTTATTCTACATCATACCTGAACCACACTCACACCCAGTGAGAATTCAGAGTTGTCGGTCAACCTATTGCATATCATTAGAGGTGATAGGAAATTGGAGTACCCCAAGAAAATCTATGAAAACACAGGCGGCCAGATTCCAAAATATTTGCTCTTGGTGTAAGTCTGCCCTGATTCTGAAATACATGCTTTTAGTGTAAGTGACTTACTTCGATGTAAGGTCTTCCTATAAAAAGGCTTACTGAATCTAGCTTTGTTTGTATAACTTGAGCACTAATCCAGGCATTCTTTAAAGTATTCAATTGTATTTATTACTGCTTGGTAGTAACCTGATTAAAGTGTAGCTATCATTCTAAGTCTTTTGGATTAAGCACTTGGGCTTCAGACCAGTTGTTTTACATTAGGAAGGTTTGTGGCCTGCACTGTGGTGGCAGGACAGGTAGCTTACATCCTTCTAAGTTGGGAACTGCTGATTGAGGGCTCAGTGTCTATTATTCTAAAAGTGTATTAGTTCTGGTTTAAGCACTTGGGCTTCAGGCCAGTTATTTTACATTAAGAAGGTTCGTGGTCTGCACTCTTGTGGGAGGAGAAGCTGGACTCTGCCCTTCTGAGTTGGGAATTTCTGGTTAAAGGCTTATAGTGCCTGCATATTTCAACTGTTTCTTACTGAAATTGGTACACCTTGTTTGCTGTAGCATAAACTAGATCCAGGCCTGCTGAATCTAGTTTTGTTGGTATGCTTGTTGTTTGTTTGCTTATTATTTCCCTGAAACACTAATTCCACCTAAAATGCGGCTTTCAGCACTTCTGTGGATTCCTAGTGATAGCTGCATTGCTTACTGTACTTATTTCCTTGTTTCAATTGAAAGAAAGTTACTGTTTGTCATTTTTGCATTTAAGTTACCTGTAACACATTGCATTTAAGTTACCTGGCACTTGCTCACTAAAGCAATTATATAAGTCAGCATTAAAAAATTAAAAGCACTACACCCTCACAAACTCCCCTTGAGTACCTTGTTCCCCATTGGCCCTTTTTTCAATTATAAAGGAATTCCCAATACTATTATAGCATGTCCAAAGGTCAGTTGTCAATCTCCTCTCCGGTCCAGCTGGTGAATCTGGGAATCTTGAGGCAATGTTACAACTGCCTCATGTACACAGACAACCCTCTCCTCCTCCCAACAAATTCCAACATATGTGAGAGATGCAACCATATAGCCAAACTGGAGGCTAAGCTCTCTCAACTCAGTACTGTCGTAACCAGTCAGGAGGAGAAGGAAACCACACTCACTACAATTCCAGTCTCACATAGACCTACCACGACAGCAAACCAAACACATAAACACACAAAAACATATTCGGAGGCTCTAAATAAAAATCTGCCTAAGCAGCAGAGACCTCCAAAGCAGACACCCAAGCATCTGCTACCCCAAAACAAAACACGTGCAACACATAGCTCACAAAGCCAGGGTGCTGAACAGTCACAGCCCTTAAGGCTAAACAACACACCTGATACGCTTGTAATAGGTGACTCTATCGTCAGGCACACCAGGCTGAACAAGGAGGTCATGGTGAGCTGCCTGTCGGGCACTAGGATCCACCACATAACACAAGCACTCAGGTCACTCCAAGGCAAGTATAAATATGACTCCGTCATTCTCCATGCTGGTGTGAATGACCTGAGATGTACCTCCCTGGACTACATGAAAAGAGACATAGAGAAGCTCTCTGAGCATGTAGCCCAGGCTGGTATGACCCTGACCTTGAGTAGCATCTTACCCTCACCAAGAATGATGCCACAATATGAAGACAAGATGATCAATTTCAACAATTGGCTTAAGTATTGGTGTCATTCAAAGGGGATCCAATGCCTGTCAGCCTGGGATGACATGCTTGAAAAGCCACAATGCTTCACTAGGGACAGCTTGCACCTGCCACCCCTGGGCTTTTGGATATTGGCAAAGGCTCTTGCTACCCCCATAGTGCCTTTTTTAGGCAAGGCTCAAAAGACAAACCCACCTCCATAGGTATCACAAGGGATAAGAAACTAAGAGTAATGCTACTCAATGCCAGAAGTCTAAACCTCAAAATGCATGCACTTGAAACTCTCCTTAGCATGGAGAACATCAATATCTGGGCAGTAACAGAAACCTGGTTCAATGCTCCCAAGAGCACACCAGCACTACCAGGTTATACCTCATACCATGCTTTTCAGCCCCAAAACTTGGACCGAACTACAAAAGGAGGGGGGAGTAATATTCGTCAAAGATACCCACACCTCCAGGTTGGTGGGACAGCATGAAGCATCAGAGACTATCCATGTGCAACTAACAGTGGGTAAAACTGCCTTCCAGTTTATAGCCTGCTACAGACCACCCTCCCAAACCCAGGAACCCCATTCAGCCTTCCTGAGAACACTGGAAAATATGAAGGTCTCTCCAAACACCATTATATTGGGTGACTTCAACTACCCAAACATAGACTGGGAGCATTACTCTAGCTCCAACACCCTAGCCCAAAGGTTCCTAGAATTTATAAACTCAAATGCTATGGAACAACTTGTTACCACTCCCAGAAGAGGAGAAAACATACTGGACCTGATCATCACCAACATGGGGACTCTATGTTCCAGACCAGAAGTGTATCCCTCACTGGTATGATCAGACCATAAACTAATCTTACTGGATATTCACATCCCGACCCCACCCCCTGCCCAGAAAACCACAGTGAAAAACTTCTCTAAAGCAAATTTCACACTCCTCAAAACTGAGGTGGAATCCTTCAAAGCCCCCGGGCCTGTGGAAAATATGGCCCAGACCGCAGAATCCTTTATAAATGCATTCTATGAACACCTTCAGGAATGCATGGATCATGCAATCCCAAATAAAACCAAGACCCAATCCTCCAAAGGCAGACGTCCTGTCTGGTGGACCCCAGCCATAAACAAACTGTACTATAGAAGGAGGAAGCTACTACATGATAGAGCAAAATCCCAAAAAGGGAAGGCATCTCTAATCAGTATTAGCAAAAAACTACGGGCACTCATAAAATCGTCTAAGGCCAGCTTCGAGAGAAAAATTGCACAGGACACTAAGGATAATCACAAGGGTTTCTTTAGTTATGTTAGGAACCTGGGTGGGAATTCCCAGATATGTTCAGAATTAGTCCAAAATGACAAAAAATATACCGAACCCACAGACATTGCCAACATCCTAGCTGACAGGTTCAGCACAAACTTCTCCCCCCACCTCTCCACCAAAAGGGCAAATATCTATCCCAGCAGAGTGCTGCCCCCCTGACATCTCAGATGTTCAGGTAAGAGCCGCCTTCTCCAAAGCAAAAGACACAGCATCAATGGGACCAGACGGTGTCCCAGGCTGCGTCCTACATGAACTCCAAGAAGAGCTAAACCCAAACCTAAAACTACTGTTCAGTCTCAGCCTTACTACAGGATATGTACCCAAAGAGTGGCATACAGCAACAGTGGTCCCTCTCCACAAAGGTGGTGCCTCAACGAATCCTGGAAACTATCGCCCCATAAGCCTGACTAGCTTGGTCTGCAAAGCTATGGAAAGGATCATCATGGACCTCATAAATAAAGATATTGGGGACCTACAGACACTGGATCCTACCCAGTTCGGCTTTGTTAAGGGCAGATCCTGCCTCTTAATCCTCATCGATTTCTTTGAAACAGTCACCAAGGCCATTGACGAGGGGAAGGTGGTACACACAGCCTACCTGGACCTCACAAAAGCCTTTGATACCCCACTCGGGCATTATCGATAAGCTCACCAGCTCAAATATAAACCCCTATGTCAATAGATGGGTTGCAAACTGGCTCAAGGACAGAACCCACATGGTTAGAATTGCTGGAGCCATGTCAGACTCCAAACCAGTTACAAGTGGCTTCCCACAAGGCTCAGTCCTGGGACCTCTCTTGTTCAGTATATATTTCTCGGAGGTACAGGCCAACACGGAAGGACTGTGGCTGACCAAGTTCGCAGATGACTGCAAACTGGGTGCCATAATAAACTCTCCAGCCAACACAAGCATCCTCCAAAAGGGCCTCATAGAAACAGACAACTGGTGCCAGAGCCATGGCCTCAAGCTAAACGCCAAAAAGTGTATAGTCATCCCCTTTGTCAAAAACAAAGTGCCCACAAATTACCACATAGGTTGTAATCCATTAAGTACAGAAGAAGTAATTAGGGACCTGGGGACCCAAGTTGATAGCAATCTCTCATTTGACAACCATGTGACCAAAGTGGTTAGAAAAACATTTTATATAGCCCACCTAATCATGAAGGGATTCACATCTAGATCAGGGGACATCATCGTGCCTCTTTACTCATCCCTCATCAGACCCATAATTGAGTACAATGCCCCTTTTGGGATGTACCTTACCAGACACCTGCAGCAACTGGAAAGACCCCAAAAGTACCTCACCAAGAGGATCAAAGGGCTCAAATAGATGCCATATGCTGCCCGGTTAAAGAAACTCCAGCTCTACTCAGTGGCATACCGCCTGCTCAGAGGCGATCTGTGCCTGACATATAAAGCCATGTCCAACCCAGAATTAATGGACATGCTGCACCTCAGAAAATCCAAATCCCATCGAGCTACGTGCTCGAGAGACTTGAACCTCAGCACTGAAATAAATAGGACATGCTGGAGGGACAGATTCATAACCCAAAAGCTTCTTTCACTCTGGAATAAAATCCCAGTCCAGGTTAGGCAGAGTCCCTCATTGACTCTCTTCAAGAGGAATCTTGATGAGTGGATGGGAGATCATAGGTTTACCCCGGGTATCACTTCTGTGTCACTGTTAGACAGAGGCACAGTATACTAACCTCAAAAAAGGACATAGCAAAATTAATTTAAAATGGGTGGCGAAAGCCAAACACACTCTGGCTAGGCTTATAAATGCCCTAGGGCAGATAGCCTAGTATGAACCTATGAACCTATGAACCAGTGTAGGCCAGATAACAAAAGACCTGCTCTCAGCCTGCTTACACCGAGAACAAGTCTTTTGGAATTGGGCACAAGGAGGACATTTAGACTGCACACAGAAGAAGCTCCAGTGGAGGATTGAACCAGTGAACCTGTTGCTGTGAGTTGACAGTACTAGCCACTGTGCCACTGTGCTGGTTACTGCACTCAATATATGCCATCAAAAGTAGTGAGACAGGATCTAAACTAGACGTGTCCAACTCCTGGCGCTCAAGGAGCTTTGCAGCTGTTGCCTTGAAAAGGGACAGCAACTGTGTGTGTAGAATAGTAAAAGTGAGTGTTCTAAGCAGTGGCAGATTGGACAGCAGTAAGCATAGCTTTGCGGATCATTTTTAAATGTTGGGGATTTTAGTGTGTATGTGTGTGCTTATGTGTTGGGAGTGCTGCAACAGTAGGCTTATTAAAGACAGAGACTTTACGGACTGTTAACTATTTTTGGCCCTATGTCACTTTTTTTTTTTACTTTGTGTCCAGATTTCTTCTTCTAAAGGGGTATGGTTTGGATTAACCTGGGGATTGACACAAGTTATATTTTTACACCAGTATGTAGCATTATAGTTTTTTTTTTTCTTTTTGGTTGATTTTCTTCAGTTGTTGTGTGTTGATTTATGGATGTTTTAGGTGGTTGGAAATTTCATGGATGAATCCATCTCTCTATATGATTTTTTTCCAGATTTTTTTCTCCATGACAATTTCATTCGTGATTTCATTCATATGTGATTACTGAGGTTACCTATTTTACAAGTAGGGTTTTTTAGTGTGTGTGTGTGTGTGTGTGTGTGTGTGTGTGTGTGTGTGTGTGTGTGTGTGTGTGTGTGTTGTGTGTGTAGAGAGAGAAGAGAGAGAGATATTGTATATACATATTAATTTTGAAATTATTTCTGATTAAACATGCTTCCTCTTTGCCCTCTTCTAGGGGAATAATAATTCTGAGTAAACATCCAGCTGGAGGGGGTACCCAGGTGGAATTTCGTTTATGTGAATTTTGAAACACTGGCTATGAGACTTTGCATGTCCATCCATCCAGCCATTATCCAGCTTGATTTGTTTGACTATTGTGTGTTTGAAGAACAGAGAGGTTTTGTGTTGAAGGATTGTTTTTAAAAAAAACCCGTCTATAAAAGTGGAAGGCTGTGGCAGTTGTGAAGAGGTGTTCTTTTAAGGGAGCATTTTTATTTTAAGAGCAACTTTCTTAGGTGTAAGCATTCCAAGGATCTGGAGAGGTAGATAAATGCCTTGCAAAGAGAAGGAAAGTGAGATTTAGAGGAAAAAAGCAGACACCAGAAGCTTCTAAGTGAGTTTTAGTCTGTTTGAAGTCATTGGAACTTAGTCCTTTTGACCTTTGTGGTGCATTTTGTAGTCTTCTTTGGCAGGGTGTTTAGCTTGGGGTGTGTTCTTAAGGCATTGTAATTAGATGATTGGACCTTGGCCAATAAGTGATACCACAGATGAAAGCTCCTTTTGGATGAGCACCCTATCCTCCTACCTGGGTGGTGGGCACAGTAAAAGCTTCTAATCAACCTGGGTGCCCAAACACCATACACAACGTCAACGTGCTTACAACAACTGCCCAACTATATTTATTAAACATTGATATTTCTACAAGGGGATATTAATGCATTTTTTGTTACATATTTGTTATTTTGTTGATGCAATTTTATTTGTGGATTGAGCGCCTAGTTTTGGCATGTCAGTTTTGTTTTTTAGTGAGAGAATGTGTAGCTTATTCAAGTATTTAATTTATTGGAGTTTTTCTGCTGGAATGGTTTTTCCCAGAGAAATGCTAGTGCTGTAGTGAATATGTTTTTTTGTAAAAAAAAAAAAAAAAATATATATATATATATATATATATATATACTAACTAAGATGTTAGAGTAGACTGTTTTATTGAATTATAGATTAGAATTAGATTAGAATTTTAGAAGGCAAATAGCAATTATTTATTTTATTTATTCATTTTAATTGTTGCACCTACTACAGTACAGCCAGGAGAATGTGGTCTTGGTCTTCGAACGAAATTTTATAATATTATATATATACATTTATTTCAAATATGGCCCTGGTTCACTCCCAACCCACCAAAAGGACAAACACCCCACAAAATTATGGAAGAAGTTATAGCCTTTGGTCAAGGATGTATTAAAGCAGTTCAAAAACGAAAGAACACGAACCAAAATCATAAAAAAACAAATCGTTCAGAACACAGACAGCAGTAAGAGTAGCTCCACCAACACTTTTATTAAATTAAATAACAGGCATGAAAATTATTCCCTATAATTCGCTAAACAACAGTAATTCATAAAAGACAAGCGCTTTTGTCTCTGACTATTCAGAGACTTTTTCAAAGTACAAAATTCACTAAAAACATGTCATATATACCCCAAGTAAACCACATATTAAAGCAGCAAGACAGTGTAATACTACACAAAACATGGAAGATGTCTCTGGAGGGCTAAGTACCACCATTCCAAGGCAAACTATTTTCCATTATGTGATGGTCTGTGAAAATTCAATGCCCCTCCAAACCCCGAGAACACAGCAGCCTATGCTGAATTGCTCTCAGAAACTGTGAACAACCATGTCAATGGCTGCATAGAGGCTGTTTTACCTACCATAAGTAAGCCCAACATTAGCCCCAGAAGCAAATTGCCCTGGTGGCATCCTGAATTAAACAGGATCTATAAAAAAGGAAAAAAATATGTCAAAAATCAGGAAGGGTAATTTCAGTAAAGATAAAAACTCTCTTCAAATTAAACAGACAAATAAGAGGGCTAATTATGACAAACTAAACCAACTTTGAAGTTAAGATAGGCTCCCAGGTGAAAGATAACCATAAGAATTTCTTCATCTGTCAGAAACCTCAAGGCCAGTACAAAGTAGTGTGCCAAACTGGTGGTTAATGGTGCCACATTCACTGAACCTAATGATATAGAAAACATGTTAGGGGATAAATCCAGTTCCAACTTTATTCCCTCTCACTGCCAACCATCCCTCAAGAAATACCCTCAGACATAACCCTCCTGACTATAACTAGGGAGCATATACTTGCTGCACTCACTAAAGTCAAGAACACAGCCTCAGTGGTCCCTGACAACATCTTAGGATGCCTCCTGAACAATCTAAAATATGACTTATCAGGATCTCTGTGGTCACTGTTTAATTATAGTCTTAAAATAGGCTTTGTTCTACAAAACTGGAGGAATGTGACAGTCCTCCTTCATAAGGGACGATCTTCAACAGGTCCTAGAAACTAGAGACCCATTAGGCTCTTAGTCTTATTTGCAAAGCCATGGAAAGAATTACCATGGAAATTATCAAAAGCACAAAGGAGACACTGGATCCATCCCAGTTTGGCTTGTTTAAAGGCAGGTCATACTTACTGAACCTGGTGGACGTTTTGAAAAGGTCACTAAGGCAATGGATGTAGGCAAAGTGGCGCATACTCCCTACCTAGATCTGGCTAAAGCATTTGATATAATACCCCACTCAGGCACTGTGAATAAAATTATGTAACTACGTATAAAACTGTTTTATACCACTCAGAATAGCACCCAAAATATTAGGATCTGAGAGGCCACCTCCACAAAGAGCTCAATCACCACTGGAGTCACTATCAGAGGTCAAAGCCAATGTGAAAGGCCTCTGGCTGACCAAGTTGGCAGGTGTTTGCAAACTGGGGGCAGTCATTGAATCCCTCTCAGAAGAAAACACCAATGCCAAGAAATCCATTATAGTACCTTTTGAGAAATCAGCCATCCTGAGTAACTACTTCAACAATAAAACACAACTAAAAGCTGATTCCCTAGTCTGGGATCTGGGAACTCATGACAGTAACCTAGTATTCGACCAACATGCGTTAAAGGTAGTAAGAAAATCCTTCTGTGTTGCTCAGCTTATAAGTAAGACCATAACATCTATGTCCAGAGAGATCATCATACCACTGTACTCAGTCCTCATAGGACCCATCATAGAGGATAATGCCCCATTTGGTATGTACCTGACCAGACTCATGCAGCAAGTGGAATGTCCACAAAGGTTCCTTACTAAAAGAGTACAGGGAATAAACAAAATGTTCTGTGCAAATCACCTCAAATCCATGTCTCTTTACTCAATATCATACGGACAATTGAGAGGTGATCTTTACCTGGTGTACAAGGTATCCCTGGGCCCTGTTTCAATTAACCTTTTGCACATCTGTAAAACAAACATTATCAGAACTACTAGATCAAAAGACCTACATCTTGCTTGTGACGTAAATAAGACATGTTGCAGAGACTGATATGTTTCTCACAGAATTCTCATTTTGTGGAACAGGCTCCCCATCCATGTGAAGCAGAGTTCCTCCACAGCCCAATTTAAGAGCAACTTGGACCAATAAATGGGTAACTGGAAATTCACCCCTGATCTGGTGCCTATGTCTCTGGGGGATGGAAGCAGTCAGTAAATCACCTCCTATATAAGTAAAAGTTGTAGGTCATACTTGATTTGCTCATCTAGGTTTATAGGGGCATTAGTGGTGATCATTACCCTAGTATATACCCAAGAACATACACACCACAGAATACCGGCTGAGGGTAGCTGCCTTAGAAAAATATGTGCATATATTTGAGCTTATTGATGCAATGAAATAAGGAAGGAAGAAGTGAAATATACTAATTTTTAGTGAATGATTCCTGAGTAAGTGTAGATAGCAGTCCTGTGTTGAAATAATACTGTAACATAGTTCAAACCATGAAAACAAATCCAGTGATAGTGGCAGATCATTCACCTATATAATGAAGTTTTCTAAGTAAGTAAAAGTATATTCTGATAAACATTAGCACTTTCCATTACTCTTCCTGAAAATTAAGCTAGGTAGTGATTGAGTAGATCAAACTTTAATAGAAATGTTATTAGACTTAAATCTAAGCTGAAAAGGCCTTGTTAAGAACTGAGATAATTGGAAACTGAAGATAAGAAATGTGGTCACAATGAAAAGCAATGAGATATGGAGTAACAGCCACACCAAGTATCTAGAAGTAAGAAAGAAATAATGTAATAAAACCAGTTGAAGAACAATTGAAAAAAAGCCAGAATGTCAATGCTAGAATATTTAGAAAACATAAATGAATGCAGGGCAATGGCTTGAAAACATCTATTTTCTAATAATAACACTAGAACAACCAAATAGTTGCCTCAGTGTCTGAGGAAACAAACAATTGAAATGATGATAACTAAAATAAGGAATTATGAGAATAGTAGAATAGAAAAAATAGTTGTTTATTTTATTTTTAAATATGAATGCAATAGTGAATTATTACTGTATGCGATATAAACAAGATTTAGAGATTAAGAGTAACTGACAGGAAATAGCAAAATATTTTAGACAATTACAACTTTCTGACATACCAGAAATAGAAAGAAAATAAAAGAAAGTAAAATTAAAGAAGCTATGAGAAACAAGAATATAGGGAAAACCTCTGGTAGTGATGCAATTCTAATGGGTTCCTATCAGTTCGTCGAAACTTCAACAGTTCGAACACCATATGTTCAAACTGTAAAGTTTGAAAACTGATTATCGCAAAGCCGCGGAACACTGAATTCTTTCCCAGGGAAAGAATTTTGTGGACCGTTTCTGTGGCTTCGTGATTTTCAGCACTGTGGTGGAAAGTTACGGGTCGGGTTCAGGTAAGTGTGCGAGTGTGTGGACATTAGGGTTAGGGCACAGGTTAGGTGAGTTAGGGTTAGGGTGAGATGGGTGTGCGATAGTGACAGACTTTAGGGTTAGGGTGAGATAGGTGAGTTAGGGTTAGGGTGCAGGTCAGGTGAGTGTGCGATAGTGACGGACCTTAGGGTTAGGGTTTGGGTTAAGGTAAGTGGATAGATAGTAGTGTAGTGTATGTACAGTTTAGTGTAGGGTTAGATGCATGATTTCAAGTGTATGTGTGTGGATTGTTGTTTTTTTTGGTGTGCTTGTTTTGTGTGTGTGTTTCTTGGAACAGCGATTTTTTTCCCTGGGAAAAAAAATCGCTGTTCTAAGCCTTCAATGGTTTTGCACTTCAAGGTTAGAAGTTCAGACATATGGTATTCGAACGTCTGCCGTTTCGACGAATTGATATAGACCCAGTTCTAATAGATGCATATTAAAATAAGCAGAAGGAGATAAAATTGTCTGGCTAGTACTGTTTTAATAATATTTTTATTTATTTACTGTTTGTTCTCTGGGTAAATGGACTTGTCTATTGACTCTTTCTGGCCATGATGTGAGGTGTGTGGAGATGTGCCTTTCACTTGCAAAGGATCAGTAGCAGTAACAATACCAAAAGATGGGAAAGATCCCCTTGATCTAGGATCATACAGACCTACTACAGTTCTGAATCATGATTATAATGTGTCTGTGACAATTCTGACAAAAATAATGTGAAAGATATTTCTGAGAATAACATACCTGAATCAGTGCAGATTTATAGAAGGCATGCAAACCTTTGACAATATGAACAGAAGCCTTATGATTTATAATGCTGAAAAAGCATTTGACAGAGTGTATTGGGATCTCTGAATAGATCTCTTGAGATATTTGAGTTTTCACAATCATGGGAAACATTAATATTTAATATCGACAGAGGAGTTAAAGCCAGGGTGAAGTGTGGTGGTCAGCTCTCTCAAGTGTATAGCCTTACAAGAGGAACTAGGCAGGGTTGTCCATTTTTTCCTTTATAATTTCCTTTATATTTTAGCCATTACTCAGGACCATAAGAAAATCATACATAATCAGATAAAAGTACAGAAATATTAAAGAGAAAATAGCCCTTTTGCAAACAAAATATGTTACCAGTCCAGAACATGTTATAAAAATTATAGTTGATACTTTGAAATATTTAATAGTAAAGCAGTATATAAAATAAATTAAGTGAAAACAAAGGTTATAGTAATGAGCTATGCCCCAACATATGTCTAGTTTCCAATTTTTTGGGTCATGATAGGACGAGATACTTGGGGGATTGGTTGAAATGAAATGTTGATCAAGCAGCTAAGGAACTGTGGGAAGAAAGTACTCAGAAGAATATAAGTAAGATGAAATTATGGAAATTGTTACTTTTGGACATTGACAATAAGATACAAATGATTAAGGTGTTTTTAGTCCTGCTGTTTGTTTACATAACTCAGTCTAATATGTGTTAACTGAGAGGCCAGGTAGAGGAAATTAAGGAGTACCTTTGGGATAACATAAAGGAATATATGAAATGAGGAAAAATTAATATTGTAAAAGGAACAGAGTGGTTTGGGGCTTCCAAATATGGAGGCATACTATAAGGCCACCCAACTAATATTAATATATTTGATTCAAGATACAGACTATATACCCAAATGAAATCACAAAGTATAGTGCCCAACAAGGTAGCAACAGGATCACATGGGATATTTTGGTAGATCTAGGAACTAAAAATAAAGAACATTATGTACAGACTTATATACATAAAAGTTTTAAGCAAGTATTTATGTTAAAGAAGTTAGACCTTGAAAAGAACATAATAACACCAACATGTTATACTATATATAGTAAAGAGAAAGACACAGGAGAGAATGTTATGAACATTTGGAGATGAAAGAACAAAGAACCAACATTTTGTGAGCATATGATCAAAAGGAAAATAGGTAATAAAATGGAATAAAGCTAGACAAATTTTGAAGTTATTGAGCTCAGATCAACTTGCATATATGGGTCTAACACTGGAGTTTAAGGGGCATGTGTAGTGCTTAGAAAGCAATGTTATTAAACCACAAATAGAGGATTTTATTGTTACAGATAGAAGAGAAATGTTAGACCAGAAAAGACTAATAAATAGAGCATATAAAACAATATTAGGTGTGAACAGATAATACAGTACAAAGGTAAAAATAGCATAAAGAGAACAATTAAATAAAGGCATTACATGTGAGCAGTGATGTGATATAGGTCTTAATCCTAGACAAGCAATTAAATCAAGAAAATTAAAAAATTTTGCAAAGAAGTATTTATACAAAGTTTTCTATACTCATATGTGACTTCAAAAAAAGTTTTCACAGATAAGAGGCATATGTTGGAGATGTAATGGTTCAGAAAAAGGGTCTTGGGTACCTATATTCTTGGATTGTAATAATTTGCTTCGGTACAAAAATGCATGGAATGATATGCTAAATCGGCAATGTAATCTCATTGCAGAGATTTTTTTGTTGAGTTGGTTTAAAATAACATGTACCAGTGGCTAAGAGCAACACTAAGAGCAACACAACTATAAAATAAAAAACATCACTAAGAGAGACAAAAATGATTATAAAGATTAAACATATGGAACAAAGAACTATTAGACATCAGAAACAGAACTTCAGGGGCTTGGCCAAAATGATGAACACTTAGCACTGTGTTTTTAGATGTGCTTCATTTAACATCTCTGATAAGATTTTTACTAAAAAAGTCAAACAGAACATTTCAAAATTTGATGGATTATAGTTGAACATCTGCTGAAAGATTTACTACAAAAAATAACAAGTTTAAAATTCTTTTAATTCTTTTTGACTGTCAAGAAAACTTGAAAGAATTGTCTCAGAATGAGCCACTCCAAGCCCAGTGTACAGGACGGTGCTAAGAAAAAAGGCATACAGGCTATAATAAGTAACATCAGTGAGTTATCTGAAAAGACAGACAAATTGAAAAGCAAAATGGACAATTAAAAAAAAATTAAAAAACAAGTTGAAGTGCTGAGTGAATCTCTTAAACAACAACCATCACAAATCCAGAGTATAGAAGAGGCAATGTCTGATTTTACTGGAAAATGAGAATAACAATGAATCTCTTCTGAAACAATACAATGTATTGTGGGACAAAATAGTAGACTTAGAGAAAAGATATAGAAGGAATAAATCAGTATTTATGGGATTCTGAAAAAAGAAAAGGGAGGCAATATGATTCAATTCCTTAATACCTGGCTGCCTACAACTTTGAACCTGCCTGAAGCTTTTCCTTTGACATCAAAAGGGCACATAGATCACTTTCTAACTCTTCTTTAAAAAAAGAAAAACACCTGTACCAAGGTCAGTAATTATAACATTTTTCTCAAGTCAAGATAAGGATCTGGTCTTGAAAGTTGCATGAACTATTTATCCAGTTAATATTACAGAAAATACTATAAAATTTGACAATGACTATTGTACATTAGCGATGCCAAAGAGAAAAGCATGCGTGCCACTTGTTAAGACTTAAAGAAAAACAATATTAAGACACTGATCTTGTTTCCAGCAAAAAAAAGGATTCACCTTCCAAAAGGAAATACGATTTTTAACACACTGCAAGATGCAATGGACTTCATACAGAAAAATAAAATCCTAGAAAAAACAGAAGAAATGTACTAGAATCTATCAATTTTGAAGAGAAATGCAACAAAAGATGGTTGGTTCATAAAAGGCAAAATAGTAAAAACTGAAGGACAAGTAAAAATTAATGTATTTCATGGTTATGAATTCTTATTAATTTAAAGAAGTACTTGAATACTCATGAACAGGTGCTGAATATAACTTTTACAAGGTAAATAATTTATTTATTTATTTCTCTACTTCAAATAATTACTAGTTCCCTTTCTAAAATGTTAGAGTTTGATTCTTTTAGGTATATATGAAATTAAAGCCACTTCTTTTCATTTAGAGTTTAAAAGGTTAAACTATTCATTTTATTTGAAGTTAATCATTATTATGATGAAACTTACGTTAGGCGGTACACTTTCTGATATCTTGGTATTGTTGAGTAATGTACTATTAAACATAATTCAAGATGCAACAAATTACACTTAAAAGGCATGTTACATTCTGGGTTTTTAAAATAGTCCAGTAGTATGCTACTGATAGTATGCTTGACATGCAATAGGACCCAGAAAGACATGCTATGTCATAATCAAAGTATAAAAATATAGCTTTTACATATATAAAAGTTACTACTGGAATGATATCAAATAATTAGAGTAACATTCACACTTTTACCAGTTAAACATGGATCACACATAACTGTCGTTCCTTTAATATAAGTTTATATGCTATATGTCCTATAAAAAAATGACAGTCTGCTTTATATTAAACATCACATATGTTCGTCTTCATTCATTCGTTCGTTGGCAAACAGTGCTTGCTGAATCATGAAATGCTATTTCTTTGAGTGCAATGGCTTTTTTAGTGTTTGGGATACTTTGAGATGTTTTTTGTTAGTTTTCTGCTGGTTTGGAGGGGTTTGAGGGATTGTTGTATGGTGTGGAGGTGGCTTGCATTTACGTGCAAGGGTTTTTGTGAGAACTGAACTGATTGTGTTCAAGCCCTTATCATGAAAACCAGCTTGACACAACTTAGAATCTTCAGCACTTTTGTGCTGCTGCAGGAGTTCTGAAATTCTAAGAACTGCCAAGGTTACTTCTTCCTGTCTAAATGTAAATAATCATGATATTTTGAATCATATGCTAAGATGTCAAAGAATACAGGTTAGATAATAAGCAAAAGATTGCGAATTGCATTCTAAACCACTGTCAACTATTACATAGTTCTGAATGCTTGCTACTGATATTATACTTGACATACAACAGCACACAGGAAAGTTGTTATATTATAAACACAGTACAAAAATATACTTTCTTACATCTATAAAAGTTATTATTGGAATGCTATCAAATAATTAAAGTAACATTCACACTTTTACAAGTTAAACCTAGATCACACATAACTGTCATTGTTTTAATGCAAGCTTATATGCTATGTCTCATTTAAAAAATGACAGTCTGCTATATATTAAACATCTCATACAAATAGTGCTTACTAAATCATTAAAAGTTATTTCTTTAAATACAATAGCTTTTTAGTGGTTAGCATACTTTGAAATGGTTTCTTTTTTTTTTTTTTAGTGATTTGTAAGGGTTTGATGGATTGGTGTGTAGTGTGTGGGTGGCTTGGATTCAGTCATACACATTTTTGTGTGAGTTGTGGCTGATAAACTGTTCATTTTCAAACCCTTATCATGAGGACCAGATTGAAGCAGTTTAATTAGAGTCATGAGCACATTTGTGCTGCTGCGGGAGTTCTGAAAATTCTAAGAACTGTCCAGGTTACTTCTTCCTTTCTAAAAGTAAATAATTATAATATTTTGAATCATATGCTAAGATGTCAATGAATATAACAATAACCTAAGATGTGGGTGTGGTATATTGAAGATTTACCCATGGTTGGTGAGAGTTAATCATGAGGGCAAAGTTCAAGTGATGAAACAAAGCCAACCGTGGGTAAATCTTCATTATACAATGACCCCCCCATTAATATTCCAAAAGTGCACGCTGATTGGTCAGCGTGCCCGTTGTAAATCAGACTTATACTAATGGAAAAAGGTCTGGTCACCCAGACTTTTTCCATCAGTATAAGTCTTTACTTTTTGTTGTGTTAGGAAGTAATGGAGAATGGAAGAGCTCTGTCGCTGTAATCTTGCTATGTTAAACAAGTTTAACATAGCAAGATATCCTAAAAAAAAGCAACAGAGTTCTTCCTTTCTCCGTTCCTTTTTTAAAAGCTGTCTCGCTATGTTAAACTTGTTTAACATAGCGAGACAGCTTTAAAAAAGGGAACGGAGCTCTTGCTTTCTCCGTTGCTTTTTTTAAAGATATCTTGCTATGTTAAACTCATTTAACATAGCGAGACAACTTTAAAAATGCAACGGAGATCTTCCTTTCTCCGTTGCTTCCTCTACACACAGTTCAGATGTACTGCATAAGCATACACGTGCACAGTACATCAGAACTGCTCCAGGATACTAGACAGCTGTGGAAGGGCAGCTTGGAGGCATTATACAATGCCATTATTTAAGAAAAGTAAGTATTTTTTTTCTTAAATAATGTCATTGTATAATAGCAATAATCCACTTCTGGGTATCGATAATGCTTGATTTACCCATGGTTGTCTTTGTTTGGCCACTCAGGCTTCGTCCTCGTGACCATACTACACCAACCATGGTTAAATCCAGCATTACCCACACCCAGGCATGGGTTATTGCTTAACTATACCACACCCAGGAGTTGGTTAGTGCAATTATATGACATTATTTAAGAAAAAAATTACTTACTTTTCTTAAATCATGTCTTTGTATAATGCTCCAGTGGTGTTCTTCTGCTTTGTTTCCCAATTCTGCTGCATTGTTGATGCACTGTACATGCATATGGGACTTCCCTTCCCATGTTTAAGCAGTACATCAGTGCATTGGGAAGCAAGCAGTGCAGATATGAAGATCTCCAGTGCTTATTTTTTTTTTTTTTTTTTGGAAAAGAAAAGAAAGCTGTAAACTCTGGACAGTTTAGAGGTATGAGAGATGGGGAAAATACAAGGAAAATCAGGTATGTTTCTTTAGCTTTGCAGAATGTATCAGATTTTTGTTATATTTTCTCTGCTCTCGTAAGTACCTCTCCACCTCTTATTTTTTGAGAAAGACTTTGCAGTGTAAACCTTGGCTCTAGATGATTGTCATTGTTGTAGTGACACCCCGACCCCATGTGCAAAAATGGGAAAAGGGTTGAAGATGGATGGATTTGTATTGTCTGAAGGAAAGAAAGTCTGAATCTGAAATGCATGTCATTATTTAGTGAGTTTGTTCCTCAGTGATTTGTCAAAAAACATAAATTTTATGAGGAACGAAGTCACTAAATAATGACACACATTTCAGTTTTAGACTTTCTTTCCTTCAGACTAATGCATGTTTACATATAACAAAAGATAAAAAAAAGTCTGGCAACTCAATGATACTTTACTGCCAGACATTTACCGTTGATATATTCTCAAATTACAATGGGCACACTGGTTAGGCTGACCAGTCAGCGTGAATGTTTTTGAATGTTAATGGCCAGTCATTGTATAATACAAGTTAAATAATAAGCAAAACACAGTGAATTTCATTCTAAACCACTGTCAGTTATTAAATAGTTCTGAATGCTTGCAGTATACCAAAAGGATAGGCTTTATATACTAGCCTACAGAATGACACTTCTGATAAAAAAATTAGGATTGTGTTTCTCTGTAATTATCTCTTTTTAATGACAACAAAACGTAATATCTCAGAACTATTTATTATTAGTTTGAATCTTAAAAGGGAAGATTTTTCAGATGTTTGTTCAGATACTATTAAACATAACATTTAAGGAAAAATATAGGACTGATTCTGACAGTAGTACTACATTAAAGAGTATCAAATATACAGGGCAAATATAAATATTTTGTTACATGATACCATACACTAGGAGTATAGCTAAAATATAAACTCTAGGAATATAGTAATAGTACAAGACATAGTATGCAAACAGAAATAGAAAGAGATCAGAAGAAGTAAATATGTATATAGTTAAATGATATAAATATGGCTATAAGGGTGGGAGGTTGGCTTAGTGGTTAAAGTGCCTCACCTTATAGGCACAAGGTGTAGAGTTTGATTCTTACATGGAGTAATTAGCTGGGCTTGTACTGGCCTACAAGATCAGTTAACCTGGTACTAATTTATCAACTTACAATCCTATGAACAACTTTACATACAGCAAATAAAATAGAAAAATACCACAAGGCCAGTTAACCTGGTATTAATTTATGAATTTACAATCCTATGAACAACTTTTTTACACAGCAAATAAACTTGAAACATATAAAATAATTGAACTATAAATTAATAAATATTAAAATAACAGCTGACTTCCTCCCTATAGTAGACAAGGGAGATAATGTGAAGTACAGGGAAAGATGATTGTAGAGATATTCAGTTTAGTCAAATTATAATAAAGATTCTGAATACCTGTTTAACTTTTCTTATTTATAATAATTCACTGACAGACTTTTTTAAGATGATGTATACTAAAAATATGAGACACAATAATATGAATCAAAAGCATGAGCTAAAGATTGTTAGTCTAATGGAGAGTTTGAGCGGCAGTTTGTCTTTTTCAACAAACTAGGAAGATGTTATTCCATGGTAGAATGTTTTAGCGTTATATCATTAGGTCATTTTTTTAATTCTTTCAAATGTTTTGTCCATAGCTGAAGATTTAATCTTGTTATATATAAAGTATATAATAAGTTATGTACATAAACATGATTTCATTATGCCTGTGTTTTTCCTTCTGTTTTATAAATGTCTGAATTTAAATGCATATCTAATGATATTAATGGATTGAACAATCCAGTAAAGAGGGAGAATCTGTTCAAATGCTTGCAGTTACATAAAGCTCAACTAGTATTTCTACAGGAAACACTTAATAAAAATGTAAATAAAATTTCATTAAAGAATGATTCGGTTTTAGTAGGTTCTGTCTTTCAAGCTAAAAGAAGAGGTACTCTCATTTTATGGAAAAACTCACCACTAATACCTAAAGTAATAGATATATATGTTGATAAAAACAGTATGCTAAACATTGTTATTATTGAGTGGAACAGAAAAGTATATACACTGGTGAACTCCTATTGGATTCCAGGGGTTGGAGCTAAAGATGAAAAAAATTATTTAGACACTATAACCTATTACATGAAAGATGAAGTCATAATGGCTAGTGATTTTAATTGTATTTTATCAGACAAAGATTCTGCTGCAAATAGAAAACTGAGAATCACATCTCCAGTCAAACACTTAATGACTTTGTAAATCTAATGAATTTAAAGGATATGTATGAGCTAAGGAAAACAAAGTGACTTCAATTTACCTGTTATTCACATAGATATGGAAAACAAAAAATATTGATAATATTTTTGTCTCGGTCTGTTATCACATATAAGAGATGTTTCAATAGTTTCATGTCCATTATCGGACCATAATGCTATAAACTTTAATATTAGTTTAAAAATTGAAAATGTAGTATATCATAGGAGATTACTTGTGCACATTATTAAAATAAAAGGATTAAAGGATTGGTATGTTAACAAGATCGAAAATTTCCTAGAAATAAACATGAATGGTGAAGTATCTGACATTGTCCTATGGGATTCACTAAAGGCTTACTTAAATGGAAAATTACAAGCTGGTGGTATATTAGCAAAACAAGAGAATGGGGCAAAGAATTGAATACACTACAGGCCAAAACAGACAAACTAAAGTTAAATCTCAAACCAAAAGACATTATTAGTAAATACAAAATATGCTGAATCATAGAGTTTCAATAAACCTGGAAAAACGTAAACTTTAACCATATTCAGTAAATGCTTTATGTATCCATAAACTTGCTCTTAGGTCAAAAAAATGAATAAATTAAATCATATCAAAGAAATTATATCATATATTAATAAAAAAGAAAGAAAAACAGATATTACAGGTATTCTGGAGGGCTTTAAACTATTTTATGAAAATATAATATAAATAACCTAGATAATGATGATATAGTTAAAACTTTTCTAAGAGAAAATATAAATAATAAACTAACAAGTGAACAAATAAAAAAGCTCAATAGTCCGTTCACTTTAACAGAAACAAAGGATCAAATAAAAAGTTAAAAAATAATAAGGCTTAAATGGTCTTATACCAGAACTATATAAAATACTACTGGATGATGCAGTTAAAATATCTGATAAGTTCTGAATCCCCCTCAATCATGGAAATATTCCCTTACATCACATATTTTAAAACAAGATAAGAATCCTACAAAATGTTCATCATAAAGACCCATTTCACTTGTAAATCTGGACTGTAAGATGTTCATGACCATTTTAGCTAACAGAATTACTCTACTTATACCTAAATTTATTAACAATGATCAAACTGGGTTTATTTTAAACAGATGAGTACAGGACAATATAATAAAATGCATGCATTAATAGACTATGCAAATAAAAATAAAAAGGAACTTTCTATCATTAGTCTCGGTTTAGATAAGGCTTTTGACTCTGTTAATTGGTTGTACCTGTATAAAACACTTAAAATGATAATTTCTCACCTGCGCTAATTGCATTAATTTCTAAATTATACAGTAACTCTTGTGCTTATGTTAAAATAAGTTATTTTCTTTCTAATTCCTTTAAATACAAAAAGGCACAAAACAAGGCTGTCCATTATCACCTTTACTTTTCGCATTAGCTATACAATCCTTTGCTAATAGTATTAAATCCAATAAAAAAATGGTATCAAAGAAAAAGAAATTTTGAAATAAAGATTCAACACTTTGCTGATGATATTTTACTAACCATAGGAAATATAGAAAACATATTAGAATGTGTAATTAGTTCTATGATATAATTTTAAGAAATCTCAAACTTAAGATTTAATCATAATAAAACAAATACATTATTAATTAAGAAAAAAATTTAAAAAAATCATACAAAAATAATCTAACTTCAATTGGAATAGCAATCAATTGAAATATGCTGTTATAATCATTATGGCTAATAGTAAAGAAATTATGCAAACAAACCTTCAACAGGTTGTTGATAAAATTTTAAGTAAAGTCACAAATTGGAACAAATTCTTCATTGCCATGGAAGAACAGAAGAATGATTAATGGTTAATAAGATGGTAATTCTCCCTAAAATGTTGTTTGTCTTACAAACTTTAGTACTATTTCCACCAAAAACATGAAGAAGATAAATAACATTCTATGTATTGTTTTGGCTTCCTAATAAACCAAGAGTTTCATTTGGTTGGCACAGAAAAGGTTGTGATAATGGTGGAATATGATTCCCTGATATTCAATTGTATGCTACTTCAACAGTTGTAAAAGTTATATATAGTCATGGATAAATTTAATTTATAATTCAAAATGGAAACAAATTCATCAAGAAATATTATCAACAAATAATAAATATATTACAACCAGACATAAACAAATAGTCCCTGATCATTTTATTAAAAGAAGTTTCTGTAAATGGAATTACACCCTCTACTCAAATTCATTATTTAAACATAATTTCCTCTTTCCAAACATTCACACATTCTAACCATTGTATTAAAGACTTAATATTTTCTATGGCTCTAATTAGATATACAAATGACTGCTTAGAAACTCATAACTTCAACAAAATGTAGAGTCTGAGAATTGGCTCATTTTACAATTTTTTAGAGACTTTCAGAACACAGAGATAAACAAGACATTTAACCTAGATACGAAATTGTTCCCCAAATTACTGGAATTCTTAATAAATATTAATAACGATGCAATGAAAAATAAATCATATTTGTCACAACTGTATAAAATTCTTAAGTTAGATTTCACATATTTAGGTAATTCCTATTGGAACTATTCCTCAAAAATTAATAATGAAGTATTCTCTAAAGAATACAAGAAATTAATATTAAAATTTACAAATAAAACCACATCTTCATTATACTGGAAATTTTTCACTTGGAAATTCTTACACAGAGCTTTTGTCACTCCTAACAAAAGATAATTATGTATAAATCAAGTAGAATTAAATGCTGGAGATGTGATTCTGAAATAATAGCTGATTGAATGTGTATGGTATATAAAAGTGAAGTAATCTCCCCTTTCTGGAAAGAAATGAATAACTTCATTCAAGCTCTATGGTCAGATAGATATAATATTTTTATCTTTAGTTTTATTTAATGCTCCAATTCCTGAGATTATTCCAAAAAGCCAAGTGCCTCTTTTTTGGTCTATTCTTGCTATAGCCAGAAAAGTAATTATCAAAAATGTGAAAAGTAAAATTACCCCCACTAATGTCGTACTTATTAGCATGGAAAAAATGTTAGCAGTAGTAAAATGCATACTATAAAGATGAGAACTTCTAATATTTACACATTCATATAAATCTTGGCTTAAACTTAAAAACTTACTTGAAAAATATTAATTGTTGATATGGTCAACTTTGATGTATTGCTCAGCTGTGGACTATGTAAATATTTATTTGTTTCTTTTATAATTGTTTTTTGTATCTATTGTTTTAAAACCAAATAAAACAATTACAAAAAAAAAAAAAAAAGAAACAGAACTTCATAGTAAGAAAATGGTCTGTATGGGATAGAGTACTGGAATTTGAGCTTGAAGGAATGTTGACATAGAGTAATGTTAAATCAAAAAAGGTAAGTATGACTGAATAGCATAGCTGATTGTGATACATGGATTTCCATGCTTAACGATGACAAGTTGCTGACAATTGAATGTAAACACTGTCTGATGACATGAGTGTGCTTTATGAGTATTTTATAAACACATAATTATAAAATGGTTGTTTCCATAACCAGTGCTGATATAACAAGTACACCATGCATGGGGCTTGCACAGTATGATACACTGAAAAGCATTACTAATAAATAAGTTGCCTTGTTCAAAAACTTAAAAGAGCAAAAAAGAAAAGTCCATGTTACAAATAAATATGCTGTGCTTGTTGAAAATGGCCATTTGATAAACAATTCTCCCTTTACATTATATAGCAGCAGTATCAAAAGCAATATTATCAACAAAAATCATGATGTCTGTTAAGGTGACAAAACAACTTATTAATGGCATTGAGTAAAAGTTTATTCATTGGCTAAATCTAAAGTTGTTACTATCCTTGTTTTTAGCATTTGATTGTGCTGCTAATATTTTAAAAGCAATATTGACATTTCTACATTTTTTCAAATAGTCTTAACATGCTGAAAGACTCTGTCAGTAGGTTAGTGAAAGACAATATAATCAATAAAAACAGCATCTGAACTTGACTTCACTTATTGTTTTTTGAATACCTACCAGATTGAGTTGGGTAATACCAGAATAGTTACTATCATGGGGGGAAATAAAAAGCAGCTTGTTTACCAAACAACAAAGAAAATAATAACTAGGCATTTTCCATTATATAATGCAGGGAATGCATAGGGAACAGAGAGTCATCCATATAAGGTGGTCTAAAATGGCACAAAGAAAGGAAATGTGTACACTAGCCCCAGTCACTGATGCCTCCCAGATTCTGTTACAAGTATTTTTTTTTTTTTATTCTTGGAGAAGATCACTTAAGTGGTTAACTCTAATACTGTGGAGTCAAGAAAGGTATCAAGGTTAATTCATTTTTATTTTATTTATATATTTTACATTTGTTAACCAGGACAGTCAGACTGAGCCAAAGCACATTTTCAGCAGTGTTCCAGGTAGAAAAGCTTCAAGTAAAATCAAAGTGTATAGTACAATGTAATGAAAATAAATTAATATTCAGTGTTTAAATATACAACACAATGTATTAAGTAAAACTATAGATGTACACAGTTCTGTATCACTGATTTCAGCAAATATGTCTTACTTGTGAAAAATAATATGTTATAATCTCCATTGCAAATTGGTAATTAATGTTCTTCTTAACTGCATGTTATATATCTTCACAGACGACAACTGAAAACTAGTTACTTTTGGTGTTCAGTCAGATTTTCCTGATAAACAAATGCTAATAAATAAATACATACTAAAATATAAATAACAATACAAATAACCTAGATAATAATTATATAGTTGAAACTTATCTAAGAGAAAATATAAATAATAAAATAACAAGTGAACAAATAAAAAAGCTCGATAGACCATTCACTTTAACAGAAATAATGGATCAAATAAAAAGTTAAAAAATAATAAGACGCTGGGCTTACATGGTCTTATTCTAGAACTATATACAATACTACTGGAGGATGCAGTTAATATATTGGATTAGGTCTGAATTCCCCCACCCCCAATCATGGAAATATTCCATATATAACCTACTTTAAAACAAGATAAGGATCCTACAAAATGTTCATCATAAAGGCCGATTTCACTTTTAAATGTGGACTATAAGATGTCCATGACCATTTTAGCTAATGGAATTTATCTACTTATACCTAAACTAATTAACAATGATCAAATCGGCTTTATTTTAAACAGACAAATACAGGATAATATAATAAGAACATAAATTAATAGACTATGCAAATAAAAATAAAAAGGAACTTTCTATCATTAGTCTCGGTTTAGGTAAGGCTTTTGACTCTGTTAATTGGTTGTACATGTATAAAACAGTTAAAGTGTATAATTTCTCACCTGAGCTAACTGCATTCATTTCTAAGTAATACAATAACTCTTGTGCTTATGTTAAAATAAATTATTTTCTTTCTAATTCCTTTAAATACAAAAGGCACAAAACAAGGCTGTCCATTATCACCTTTACTTTTTGCATTAGCTATAGAACCCGTTGCTAATAGGATTAGATCCAATAAGAACATTAATGGTATCAAAACAAAAGAACATTTTGAAATAAAGATTCAACTCTTTGCTGATGATATTTTAGTAACCATAGGAAATATAGAAAATTCATTAGAACATGTAATTAGTTCTACGAGTCAGTTTGAAGCAATCTCATACTTAAGATTTAATCATAATAAAACAAATACATTAATTAATAAAAAATTTTTAAAAATCATATAAAAATAGTCTAATTTCAATTTGAATAGCAATCAAATTAAATATGTTGATATAATCATTATGGCTAATAGTAAATAAATGATACAAACAAAGTTTCAACAGGTTATTGATAAAATTTTAAGTAATGTCACAAATTGGAACAAATTCTTCATTACCATGGATGAACTGAAGAATGATTAATGGTTATTAAGATGGTAATTCTCCACAAAATATTGTTTGTCTCCACCAAAAACGTGATGAAGAAGATAAATAATATTCTATTTCTTGTTTTGGCTTCATAATAAACCAAAATTTAATTTGGTTGGCAGAGAAAAGGTTGGGATAATGGTGGAATGTGATTTCTGATATTCAATTGTATGCTACTTCAGCAGTTGTAAAAGTTACATATATATATATATATATATATATATATATATATATATATATATATGTGTGTGTGTGTGTGTGTGTGTGTGTGTGTGTGTGTGTGTGTGTGGATAAATTAATTTTATAATTCAAAATGGAAACAAATACATCAAGAAACATTATCAACAAATAAGAAATACATCACAACCAGACATAAACAAATAGTCTCTAATTGTTTTATCTGGTTATTAAAATATTTTTGTGTAAATGGAATTGCACCCTCTACTCAAATTGCTTATTTAAGCATCATTTCCTCTTCCAAAAGTTCACACATTCTAACCATTGTATTAACGACTTATATTTTATATTCTTCCAATTAGATATACTAATGACTGCTTAGAAACTCATAACTTCAATAAAATGTAGATTCTGAAAATTGCTTAATTTTACAATTATTTAGAGACATTGCGAACACAGAGATAAACAAGATATTTAACCCAGATAAGAAATTGTTACCCAAATTATTGGAATTCTTAATAAATATCAATAACAATGCAAGGAAAAATAAATCATATGTGCCCCAAATGTATAAAATTCTTAAGTAATATTTCATATATTTAGGTAATTCCTATTGGAACTATTCCTCAAAAATTAATAATGAAGTCTTCTCTGAAGAATACAAGAAATTAATATTAAAATTTACAGACAAAACCACATCTTCATTATACTGGAAAATTTTCACTTGGAAATTCTTACACAGATCTTTTGTCCTCCTAACAAAAATATAATTATGTATAAATCAAGTAGAAGTAAATGCTGGAGATGCGATTCTGAAATAATAGCTGATTGAATGCATATGCTATATAAATGAGAAGTCATCGCCCCTTTCTGGAAAGTAATGAATAACTCCATTCAATCTCTATGGTCAGATAGATGTAATATTTCTAATCTTTAGTTTTATTTAATGTTCCAATTCCAGAGATTATTCCAAAAAGGCAAGTGCCTCTTCTTTGGTCTATTCTTGCTATAGCCAGAAAAGTAATTGCCAAAAATGTGAAAAGTAAAATTACCCCCTCTAATGCTGAATTTATTAGAATGGCAAAATGTTAGCAGTAGTGAAATGCATACTATAAAGATGAGAACTTCTAATATTTACACATTCATATAAATATTGGCTTAAACTTAAAGACTTGCTTGAAAAATATTAATTGTTGATATGTACAACTTTGATGTATTGATCAGCTGTGGACTATGTAAATATGTATTTATTTTATAATTGTTTTCTCTATTGTTTAAAACCAAATACAAATTTAGAAAATAAAAGAAACAAAACTTCATAGTAATAAAATGGGCTGTATGGGATGGAGTACTAGAATTTGAACTTGAAGAGAATGTTGACATAGAGCAATGTTAAATCAAAAAGGGGAGTATGATTGAATAGCATAGCTGATTGTGATACATGGATTTGCATGATTAACAATGACAAGTTACTGACAATTGAATGTAAATACTGTCTGATGACATGAGTGTGCTTTATGAGTATTTTATAAACACATAATTATAAAATGGTTGTTTCGATAATTAGTGCTGATATAAAAAGTACACCATGCATGGGGTTTGCACAGAATGATACACTGAAAAACATTGCTAA